>NC_051292.1:2437553-2737553 GCF_015220745.1 Sebastes umbrosus
CGGCGGGCGACATGTCTTGGAGGGCCACGTGAGATGACTCAGAATGGGGCGGCGCATTCGTTACACACATCAGCAGCAGCAGTCTGTGATATAGTGTGGACTAACCTTGACCGTGTACACTTTTAGACTTTCTCTTTTCTGATGTGCTGCAGAAGCTGAACACGACGTTTGATTAGCCTGACAGAAATGGTATTTTCAATAGGAATGGTGACACTGTTTTTAAAGGTTTTATTGTAAGTCTGTGCTACCTTGTGATGGGTGCTTGAAGCACACTCAATAGCTTTACAGCAGTGGATTATGGGAAGTGGACTGGATTCACAAAGGACCACCTACAGGATGTACAGTTTATATAGGCTTGTCTTATAAAGGCTTGTCTGCCAGTCTCTCTGTGCCTCCCCCCTCCATTCTTCTTTTATCTGTTCAAAATGTTCCTTAAAGGGAGATTTGTCAAGTATTTAATACTCTTATCAACATGGGAGTGTGCAAATATGCTGCTTTTTGCAAATGTATGTGTATATTTATTATTGGAAATCAATTAACAACACAAAACAATAACAAATATTGACCAGAAACCCTCACAGGTACTGCATTTTGCATTAAAAAATATGCTCAAATCATAACATGTAATGGGGACACTTGTGGGAGACTCATATCTTGAGGTCAGGGGTCAAGGGACCCCTTTGAAAGTGGCCATGACAGTTTTCCTTGCCAAAATTGAGCGTTATTTAGCCTCCTTCCTGACAGGCTAGTATGACATTGTTGGTATCAATGTATTCCTCAGGTTTTTGTAGTTTCATACCAGTATCTTCTCTAGCTTTAAAACTGAGCTCACTACAACCTGCGAAAGATTTATAGCGTTAAAGGAATTAGGGTGTTAAAACAAATTTGCGTTATTGTTGCGTTAACATTGACAGTTCTACTTTATGAAAATGAATTGAAATGTCCATGCTGCAGGCTTTGTGATATTACAATATCACTGCAAACGGTTCAGCTTTAAGCTCAAGTGGCCCTTAACACACCCTTCAAATAAATCCAAACAATCCGAGCAGAGAGGGGACGTGGGGGAGCCGGGGGGATTTTGCAGTACAGTACCCTGCGAGAGCTAAGTTTTAAATTGCTAAAGAATGAAAGGAATGCCGTGGACGACTGCAGCCCATTACGCACGGCGGACATGTGCTCCTTGTGCAAACGGTACAGTCGTCGATTCACGGCGCTCTCCTGACCTGTCCAGCAACCGGCCCCATCAGCGCTAATTGAGGCGGAGACCAATGGGCGTTTGTCGCTCGGGCATACCAGCAGGGATTAAAGGGATTGGATTCAGTTGCTGAGTGCTGTGGTTTTTAATGCCCCCCCTCCCTCACCATGTCCCTCCTCCCCGCCATGGAAAGACTGCAGTCTTTGTGGCCAGCTCACCCGAGCCAACCCGAACCAACCCGACCACCCCTGCCATGTCACGACACCATCTGATTGAGCATTAATGTAGCACTCCGGTGAGAGCCAGGCTGCTCTGTGAAATTACTGTCTACTGTAAAATAGTGTCTGGCAAACTACACTTTTACCTCTCTATTCATTCAGACACAAGATTACCACTCCTGCTGGAGAAAATGTGAAATTAATAAAATTATACAGCTTTGCCACATTTTCCACATCCAAAGAACAAATCTGTATTATTTCCCCCACATCTCCTACTATAATCATTTTTTATAATTATTACCATCAGGGTGATAAAACGCTCTCACATCACAGAAGCACTGATTAAGCACCATGGCTAACTTCTTATCAAACTTTGTGCAATGGGAGTTGGGAATCCGCCGCCAGCTCTAAGATAGTGGTAACCTCATTGTGGGCTAGTGGTCTCCCATGCTGCCCCTGGTCCCTAATGCACGAGATAGTGGTGTAAAAACAGTCCTAAAGGCAATTTGGTGGTGGTGGGATGCATTTCCCATGTTTCTTTCTTCTGTTGATGTGTCGTTACGATGAAAGTTTTTGATCGCTCTTGTCCCCAACACTGTTTGCTTCATCCTGCAGGAAAATTACAGATATTTCCCACCAAAATAAGTGTGTGTATGCAGGTTTTTAAACACAGGAAAAATCTGCTAAAAATAGGCAATGTGAGTATGCCGTGCTATTGCGCTCCTTTTAGGGCTATACAATTAATCAAATATTAATCACAATCAAGGTTTTGGCTTCCCACAATTAAATTAACATGATCGACTGTTACTACTAATTTAAAATGCGTGCTCCGCTCATAGAAAACTTGATTTAATTTTAGGTAAAATGTTTTCATACAGTGTAGCACACTAGTAGCTTTTCTGCATTTTTTTGCCTAAAAACATGCCAGTAAATGTATTATTTATCTGTTTAACTAGAGCTGTAGCCCAACCCAACTTCATCACTAAGCCATGTCAAATCTTTCAATTTCCCTCCCTCCCCGACTGTTACTCTCTTCTTCTACTGCCCAACATGTGCAGAATATTTGCAGGATTTATGGAAGATTTTTTTCAGACATTATCACTGCTTTTATCCAGTTGGTGCTAAGGTGTTAACGCTACTATGATTAGAAGATTTCTGCTAAATGTATGCAGTTATTCACACATACAAAAGCTGTATTTAGTTGTGTCTTGAGTCAGTAACGTGGGGGAGCAGTGTCAAATTGCATCAGGAGCAACAACAACAAGTATTGCTTGAAAGCCAAGAGGCCAGCTCTGCAGACGTCATTTTGACCCCCAGTCTAACTTCTTTATTCAACGCTATTCAAAAATCATCACTCACAGTTGTTCTTAGTGCCGGTCGCACATATTCCCACACAAACCAACGCCCCGAACAACCATACATCACCTCGAATCTATTTCATCTCTGCCTGGACGCAGATGATAAGTTGATCCTTAGAACAAATTCCATCATAACGAACAATCCCTGCTCCTGGCAGGCACACAAAAAAAGCCTTGATGAATGAGTTGTTTGCCTACTTCGGTGCATGCAGGGCCGGGTGCAGGCCTGGCCCGCCAAAACGCCTTTTCATTATGAGGCTGCAGAGCAGAGTGCAGCGCGGCCTGCCTCTGTGGAAATTGGATATAAGTTGTCAGTTCTTGAGTCTGAAATGTCGCACCGTAATGCAATTATTGACAGATAATAAAGTCACCTGTTTTATTTTTCTTTCTTTTTAAAATCTTATTGCTGTGATGTTTCCGACCCAGAGATCACCTGTCAGTGAAAACAGAAACGTGAAGTCATTACTTCTCATGTGGCAGGAAGAAAAATGAACACCGTACAGGTTGAATGAATCATTGTGGTATTAAGACAACTGGTAAAGGAGACGAGCCAAGTATACATTTATATAAAGATATAGGTGTTCAAAATGGCGAGGTTAAAAAGTAGCCTCTTTGTCAGATGTTGTTTCTCTCCTTACAGTCAGTGTCTACGTTTACATGCAAAATATATTTAGAATATTAGTGTGCATGTAAACACATTCAGCTGTTAAAAATGCAGCTCAATGATTCCTAAATGAATCAGCCACTTTATCTGTTCCACCAACTAGCTTTAGTTTTTGGAATAGAGAGAACAAAACCCTCAGGCGTTGGCTGGCTACCTGCCAAAGTGACTTTTCTCCAACGTTTGGCAGGTGGTTGGTGGTCATTTCCCACCCAGCATGCACCTCACCGGCCTGGCCGCAGATCAGACCAGAACCATCTCTGCTGCGTGGCTCCGACCTCGCAGCCCTCTCACTTTGCTAATAAAGAGACATGTGCTAACACACAGGATCTGATGTAGCTCTCCCTTGTGCTTTTTGTTTCCTCTTTGGGAGTCTGGCTCGTAGTTGAGATGGAAGTGGTGGTTGAATGAGTGCATGTCATTTGAGTGAGAGAGTGAGTTTGTGCCAGCTCAGGCTACTTACTGTCTCATAAATGGTAATGCTTGGAGTAGAAAATGCTTATGGAGAAATACAGTGGTTCAGAGAAATAATGGAAACAACCAATAATGCAATATTTCAGTGCAGGGCCCATTTGCGCTCCAAAATGCAAACTTTGTATCTTGGGATTTTTAAGCAAACTAACCCCCAGTATTGAAAAAGAAAAATTTGATCACAAAAATAGAAAAATTAGCTATTTTAAAAAAGTAATTAAATGATGGGGTAATCTAACATATTTAAACTGAAATATATGTAATATATATATGTGTTTAAAAGTGGGGTTTTCAGCTCTGAAGCTACATTTAGCAAAAGATCTGTGGCAGTCATTTATTATGCAGGACCAAATAACTTCTAGATGTGATAGAACTATATTAACACTACACAGAATCAACATTTGGTTACAAGAAAAATGAAAACTAGTGAGTTATTAATATTGAAAAATGAAAGATTCTTCGTTCGGGTAAGAAAATATTTACTTTTTATTCAAATGATTACTGTAAAACATTCAGCAACATCTATTTACATGAATACAAGAAAATCTGTGACAAGACGTAGCACTATTAGTAAGTAATTGCAATTACTTCTTTAAGATCGCACATTCAACTTTAACTTAGCTTAATAACAGCAACTTTCGTAGCTCGTTTCCAAACTATCATTTGGTTAATTATCCGTGGTATTGCTGTGAATTTGCTCAGCATACATCATGATTGAACATTTAACTTGCTCTGGGAGCTCGAATCAATTTCGCGGATATCGGTTTCCTTTTTGAAGCTTCAGGTGAACTCGGGCCAGCAGCGAGTTGGCTGTTTGTCAGCCTATCACGGCGCATCTCGCTATCAGAGAGGAAAAGCATCACCCTCTGCGTCCTGCTCTCGGTGTCAGGGCCTCGTTCTCGGAATTGCCTCTACCTGACATGACCTGTTGGCCGCCACACAAAAGATTGAATTTTCGGAGCCGGCAGCAGATAATCAGTAATCTCTCCAGTCGCAGCATCTCTGCCAGGTTCACAATCTTCTCCATCTTCATATTACACTCTCTCTAGTGAATCACATCCCCCGATTGCAGCCTAATTGTTCTTTAAAAAAATCCGGTGTAATTACCTTATCAGATTGTTCTGTGGTCGCACCCTTACTGATGATTTCTTGTAAGTTCGGTGGGAGCTTAGTGGAAAAAGAACATCAGCTAAACGCCCAAAATGTAAAATGTCAGAGTGAATTTTCAGAGCCACCAGGCAGCTAGCGAGGGGTGAGGGTGGGTGAGAGAAGCAGTTTTTCAGAAAAAGCCCCAGTGGATTGAGAAGTGGGTCGGGTGTTTAGACGTTTTGCAGGGGAGGCATTGCTGAAATGTCCGCAGCTAAAGTAGGTCGCGGTTAACCTTGATAAATCTCTTGTACGACTGGAAGAAAGAAAAGGAGCCTTTTCTGCGAGAAGAAAGGAAATTGTGCGTGCATTCTTTAAGGTGTTGCAGCGATTTGACTGATTGTACTCGTAGTTGTGTGCAAATATTCATCTTGATGAAGTAAAGGACACTTTCCTTTTGAGGGAGGCGATAAATTAAACATCACAAAACCTCTTGTTGTTGGAGTTTCTCAGAAGTGGCCTCATAGTGATGCATGTCTTACATATGAAATAGATGTTTTTCTTTGCATGAGCTGACATTTCAGCCATTATTATCAATTACCTAGACGTGTTGATTAAGACTAAATAGCTTTTTGTTGCTTTTCCACTTTTGTTTCACTTGTTTTGTTTCTTTTATTTAAACACTCTGTGACATTTCCTTTTAGTGCGGTGGTTCCCAAACTGTGGGGTGCCCCAATGACTGTGGGAAAACGTGATGCTCAATCAATATTTTGACGTCAAAACCTTTTTCACGGCGCAACAGTAAGCAAATCGGCTCTTTATACATCCATGGTAGCGATGGTGTTCATTCAGACAGGCAGTCTGTTTACAGACCATAACTAATTTTCAATCTTATTTTGGAGCCAATAAACACATCTGATTTAAAAAAAAATATTTTCTTTCTTAATATATGTCCCCATATATATGCAAATAGAAAGAAATGAAGTAGAATCATGTTTTGAGTGGAGTATACTATTTTGTAACACCGTGATATAATACCTCAAAAACCAAAATAAATACCGTGATGTACATTTTAGGTCATATCGCCCACCCCTACACTCACTACATTTTCCTTTAGTGCCTGATGAATTAAATATGTTACAAGCGTCGTCACCAAGAAAACGACCTTGCATTAGTGGCATGCATCTGTAGCCGCCCAACGTTGTTTTTCTTCCCTGATCTTTCTCTCCAACAAACCTCATTACGACAAACAAAGTGAGCCTGTGCCACTCATGTTTGACATTTCCATGCGTGAAATATCTCTCTGAGACAAAGAGGCTTCTCTCTTTATTGCCTGGATGTGTGCTGGTGGGTGGAAGCCCTATTGTATGTCCTTGCACAATCGCTGGTGTAGGCTCTGCACTGGCTGACATTATCCGCTTTACTGAACTCTGAGCTGCGACTTAGTCAGAAGATTGATTTCTCTGCTTTATATCCTTCATATCCGCCATACTGCCGGGCAGCTCTGGCCCACCTTTGGCACACGGCGCTATAGGCAGTGGGCCTGTATTGTCACCTCATTTCAGAGAAGTGATTGATTTGAGCTGTTAGCGGCTGTATTTACAACGGAGCACTGTATTTGCAGTTCACATGGCTCACAGCTCTTTCTAACACAGAGTAATACCTGAATGGAGGCGTTATCAGTGGAGCTATTGAGGTGTTGCAGCTTGTCTTGGCCGAGTACAACATAGACGACTGGCTTTTTGTCTTTGAGTTATGCCATATTTAGAAAAACATCAGTTTACTCGCAATTTACATCCATTTAAGTTTGTGTTAGTGCGCATAAATGTGATAATAGAAACCAAATCATCTCACAGAAAAAGCAAACTTTCCTGTCAGTGCAGGACATCAAACCAGGCGTGTCAAACATTTGCTGGTTCCAGCGTCTCAGATGTGAGGATTTCATGCTTTTTGTTTGTCGTGTATGATTTTAATATCTTCAAATCCAAATCCAAACATTCAAATTATCAAAATGTTATTTTCCCTTCAAGCCCTTCTAAAAACGTTTTCCCACGTAACCCGACGTAGGTTTCTGCATGAAGACGCTGCTACATGTACAGTATATATACATCCTTATAGTCGGTGTATTAGGGTTAAGTTCAGTACCTTAGATGGCGGTCAGCGTGCTCCCAGTTCGGAGAAGCAGACAGGAAGCTAAGCAACATACATCTAGGAACATCCAGTATTAGTTTCACCTGTTTTCTGTGCGCTGCACGCTCATTATTATTGCATTGAGTTGCTTGTAATGAAGTTCATACAGGAACTCATCCTTCCTGCCGCATTCACTGTAAATCACTCCCCAGTAAAATGGAAATGCGTATGCCAAGCACCTCGATGCGACGTCCACGGGGATCAGTGCTAGCATGGCTAATGCTGTTACACCAGACGTGGCTAATGAGCTAACCTTCCGCTTTACCTCTGCATACCTCCCTATAATTATCGCCTTCAGCTCCCACGAGGGCCAGCGAAGGGAGCGATGCATTCATCCCCATCCGGGAAGAGTAGAAAGAGTAGAAACCAGGCGCCATACAATGGACACTTAAACTGCTGCAGGGCCTGATGGAGTGGATGAATTTACCAAACACAGCCGGGGATGTTGCACCTCATTTTTAGACAAAGTCATAGCATGCATCACGGTGTAGCAACAGTATCGTACTAGCAGTAGGAGGTTACTTGAGGACAGGGTCTTCCAAGGAAACATCAAACCTGTTTTCTTATCTTATGTTGCCTGTTGTTTGAGGCAGGTAACACCCTAAAGGCTTGATGGGATATTTAAAGGCTCACCAAGCACTTGACTTATTGTTTGCATTATATATGTAAGGCTGTTTTTTTGTTGTGAGTTGTTTTTCATGCAGACATTTTATGGTTCTGCCTTTTCAACAACTCTTTTTGCACCTAATACCTGCTGCAGATTTGTGCGTTTTGCTCAAGGGTATCTTTGCATTAGTTTGTAATGGAAAAAAACAAGTTCATTTTCCTTTTCCTTGGCTTGATTTTGCAGAGCTCAAACTATTGTTTACCTTAAAAGGAAAAGTGTGTAACATTTCGGTGGATCTATTAGCAGAATTGGAATATAATATTCATAATCGGGCTGTCAATCGATTCAAATATTGAATAGTGATTAATCGCATGATTGTCCATAGTTAATTAGCTAATTAATCATATTGTTTTATCTGTTCAAAATGCACCTTAAAGGGAGATTTGTCAAGTATTTAATACTCTTATAAACATGGGAGTGGGCAAATATATATATAGCTTTTTTGTGTCTATTTACTTGTGTTTTAATTTGCTTCCAGTTTTCCAGTTTTTCCAGACATGCATTTCCATCATACTGTATGCTTGCGTGGGCTCCACTCAATTATCAGCCCAGACTATTTTTCTCGTCTCTCTATCTGCTTCAGCCATTTGCTCTCGATCAACAGTTGCACCTGTTGCTGTGAAATAGTTTGGGGCTTCATGGGAAATGGATTTGACGAGAGAAAGCTCCGTCAGCGGCGCCGCTAAGAGGCAGAGTGACCTCGCCTGCCAGTGAAGTAGCCTCTCTTCCATCTGCAGCTGTTAATGTCGGTGAAAAGAGACCTGCAGCACTTCCAGGGCCCGCGCTGGCATTAACTGGCTTTACTTAAGCAGCCATTTTATTGAAAAATAGATGATCTTCCTAAAGGTAGCCTCCATTACGGAAGCTGAGCCCTAATTTCTGGAAGCTGCTGTCACCGGAGACGCGGTCAGGGCGGACAGGACGCCTCTCCTCTGCGACGTTATTTCACTGGCAGAGGAGAAGTGGATAATGATCACATAAATTGGAGCATTATTCTTCATTTGACCTGCACTTCTCCGTTAAATTACGATGGCGCTTTTGACACATTAAAAGCAACAATAAATAAAAGCTGGTAAGGGCAAAAGTGCAGATCCTTGCTGGCTGGAAGAATAAAAAATGAGAATTTAAAGTGTATAAATAAGAAAGCCTATTATAAAACAAACCGCTCTGATACCTCTGCACAGGAGGGATTCCTCAAATGTTTTCATGGCAAGCCCTAAATAGATGCACTAAGTAGATCACAAACCTCCGTAATCGCACATTAGAACCCAAAATACAGCGTTTAATCCGCGGCGATCCTGGCTGACATTACTGTCTTTAAGAGGATGTAGCGGGCTCGCTTTTAAAGCGAGAATGGCGATTCTGGTATCATTTGAAACTAGACGACCTAAGGGATCCATTGGTACCAACTATGTCATGTTGTGACCTCTAGGATAATCACAGTCTCATGAAATTTTACAGCCACAAACTAGAGACCTAGAGCATTCAGAGGATGGATGGCTTTCCTAGGAAGATGGACAATAAGGGGGTTTCTGAGCAGTTTACACAACAGAAGTGCTCGGCAATTCTTGCAGAAATCTCCAAATGTCAAAAGTTTTTTAAACCAAATCAAAGCATGGCTTTTTTTTTGTGTTCCTCAAGGTCTTGGTGTCTTAATGTGGTATTTTGTGAGGATTATTGATCATTTTTATCAATTCTCGAGTGGTAAAAAATGGTTAAATTTAGCACCAAATCTGTGTAACAAATGGTATCAACCCAGAAATTGCTGCAACAACATATGAGACATAATACAGCATGGGAATGACCATCATATACTTCTATCATAATGTTCTAAACCCTTATACACTTGACACACAATGCTGAGCATCTCAAATTAATCTTCAGGTTCCCAGCTTTCAGATGATGTACACCACTTCTATGTGACATCTACTGTTGACCTGCTATCTCCCCCTAAAGACCCCCTGTACCTCCTTAAAAAAGAGAAAAATGTCGGTCTCTAAGGGTTAACTCCAAGATGCATTCGCACCAGAGGAGTAAGTTGGCTGTTGAGTGTGATTTTTAGCAGAAATGTCTGAGTGAAAAGGAAAAAAATCTCACCTTGATAAGTACCAGAAAATAATAAAACGGCTTTGAAATTTGGTTTCTTGGGTCAAGAACTGAAATTTCTCGTGGCATTGAGCATCCGGATGTCTTGAGAGTTATCATTGATGTCTAAGAGCTGTAGAAACCTACTTATTGCACCTTTGTGAGCACAAACAGATTGATAATGTAGGAAGCACTGCTGGTTTCCTGTGTGTCTGAACCGTTTGGCTGGAAGCAGGCGAGCGGAGGCTGACTATCTTCAGTCTTGTCAGCAGTCTAAACTGGACTAACTCTCTGACAGGTGATGAGAGGCGGCAGCAGCAGCGCTAAACTGACAAGCTGTCATGCGGTATTTTTCCCTGGATATCGGTTTGCGAAAACCTGCTGCCTGCGTTCATCCGCAGGAAATCAGAGTCTGCTTTATTTTGGCGGGGAGGGAAGTCAGTCGGCTCGCTTCTGTTGTTTGTGTTGCTTTGCTTCTATTTCTCTATAACCTTATTTTCTCTGTCATGCCTGGATAGTTTTATTGCTCATCTTAAAAAACTCTCATTTTTCATTGGTGTATTGACTCTGAAGCACTTGGGAACTCTGATAAAAAAGTACCATAGAAGTGAATTTTATTATTACTAAATGTTTCACTATATTACATACTTTGAGGCCGTAAAGAAATGTCATTCCACCAGTTATTGATACAAAACTAAATTATCTTTTTTATCAATGACAGACGAGGAAAATAACCTTTTCATCTCGCAGCCACAGTGGCTCGTAAATCCTCAAATTCAAAAAGTTTTTGAGGGCAAAATGTTTGATAGAACAATTGATATCTTTAACAACGTGACAATGCCCTCTTCGTCCTCTCCAGGTGCCATCCTGGGACGCTCGGAGACGCAGGAGTGCGCCTATTACAACTCCAGCTGGGAGAAGGAGCGCACCAACCGCAGCGGCATCGAGCCCTGCTATGGCGAGAAAGACAAGCGGCGGCACTGCTTCGCCACGTGGAAGAACGTCTCTGGCAGCGTGGAGGTCGTCAAGCAAGGCTGCTGGCTGGACGACGTCAACTGCTACGACAGGTACGCTGAGGAACTTACCTTACGTTTCCTTAGTTAAGGACAAGCTTTAATTGAAAGAGATTTTACAGCAGACGGGTAAGGGCGTTTGAAACTTGAGGAATGACGCGGCACATCATGAAATACCTCGCCTATTACCTCAAAGTCACATTTGCGGGCGGCTCTCCCCCTAAACAGCGCCGTTTTGAGGTGGATGTCTCCTCGCAATACGCACCGCCTCTCTGGCAGTGTCCGGTTTCATATGTAGCCACTCACTTAGGATTAGGCAACAAAACCACTAAGTTACGTTAAAGGAAAACGGCATTGTCGAGCTTAAAACAAGTACATACACTAAGTAAAATACGTAAAACAATGTAACATCAGTGTTTGTTGGACCCATCCACCTCCACACCTGTCCGCCATAAGTGGTCTGTCTCACTTTACACAACACATGACAAACGTCACCGTCACTACAAAACAATGCACCTTCATGCAGCCGTATAATATTCACATCTCTGCGACACAAAACGTGACACTGACACGCTTTCTTCTGGTGGACAGGCGGGTCAAGTATGTGGTGTCATTTCAACATGCTGTCGGTAAAATGCGACGAAGGACTAGTTGAATAAACTGAATGCATGATTTGGGATTTAAAAGACCATCAGCAGATAAAAAGGTCAAAGTATAAACATATCAAAGACTACCAGTGTATCCATCCACTACTCCAGCACAAGCAAATGAGCCTTTTAGCCACTTACATTTTAATTATGGTACAAAGCTGTACAGTACATTCATTTCAATCCAGCACATCATGAGGAGGACTCCACTCTGAATACTCTTAAAATCACCTTGGGCACCGTTTCTGTTCCTCTGTGTGCTGCTTCCTCGTCTGAATGACTGGCACAAGGCTGCATTTTTAATTACCAGGCTGAGGAAATTGAAATTGCTGTGTGAATCTCCACTGGAAATGGAAAATGTGTCCAAACCCAGAGCAGTAAACAGACATTTCATACGTGGTGTTATTATAGTTTCTTCCTTGCTGGCTCCAGATGCTGGTTTGAGCCGGTTCTGCTTGTGTTTTCCTTTGATTCCTGAGCGATAAAGTTGCTGTAGATTCTGCAGCCCGCACAGTTTGGGTACCTCTGCTCAGACGGCGCCGCCTCGCCTCCCTGGAGAGTCCAGAGCAAGTCGAGGGCGGCTGCCACTTCCTTTGGCTTTTATCTGATGACTGTGTGAGTGTGAAAGAGAGAGAGAGTGTGTGTGATTGTTAGTGTACATGTGTATGTGTATTAGCGTGTGTAGGAGTTATTTTATAAGTGTTTTTCTTTCATGTCTTCTGCAGCAGAGAGGAAGGAGAGTGTGCTGATGCTTTATTAGAAAACATCATGTGTTCTGCAGTGAGTGCATGCAGATGATGGTTTTGCGCGCGCGCGCGTGTGTGCACTCACTTGCACTTAAATAAAAATAAATTGCCTCCATGTCCTTCTCAGTGTGCAGTGTTTCTAATTTCCACCTCCGTGTCCTCTGCAGTAACGAGTGCGTGGAGAGGAAGGAGAGTCCCGACGTGTTCTTCTGCTGCTGTGAAGGCAACATGTGCAACGAGAGGTTCCTGTACGCCCCTGAAGCGCCTCCGCAGAGCGACCCGCACCATTCAACCGCCTACAGTATGTACAGTCCAACACACACACCGCAATATTCTATTGAAAATGACAGACATTTACACCAGGTTTGTGTTGCAGCCACACCGAATTGTGAACAAAAACAGTAGTGGGAAAAGTTACTTTTCAAAGTAACGTTGCCTTGTAGTCGAGTATTTCTAAAGTTTGATGTATATTTTACTTTTTTTTTACCATCTCAATACTTTGACACAACATCCAGGCTTTTACTTTGAAGATATATGGATATTTGCCAGCTACTGAGCTGCGAAAGAAGTGCTTTATTTGTAATCGTACATGTTTTATCCGTTCAAAATGTACCTTAAGGGAGATTTGTCAACATGGGAGGGGGCAAATATGCAGATTTATGCAAATGTATGTATATATTTATTATTGGAAATAAATTAACAACACAAAACAATGACAAATATTGTCCAGAAACCCTCACAGGTACTGCATTTAGCATAACAAATATGCTCAAAATATTGCATAAATAAATAATAAATAAATTGAATAATGAATAAATACATTTAAAAAATACATTTTATATTAAAAAAAAAAGCAAAAAAAAATTCAAGTTAATAAAATAAACAAATAATGGGTAAAATTAAATAGAAGAGTAGATATAATAATAACAATAATAATAATAAATGTATTTATGTAGCACTTTTCAAAACAGATGTTACTAAGTGCTCCAAGACAATAAAAGCAGATAAATAACGTAAAGAAATAAGTAAATGTTAAAACAGAACATATCCATAATAATAAAGTAGTTAAGTGGAAGAAGAAGGTGATAAAAACAAATATATATTTATATACATATATACACAAATAGGGGAATTAATACAAGGATAAATAAATAATGATGTCAATTTATGTCACATTTTATCAATTAATTTATGTCTACATTTATTTTTAATATTATTTTTGGTACATTTATTGGCATATTAATTTATTTATCAAGTAATTTAAGCTGAGAGCAGAGACAATTTGGAGTTATCTAATAATAATAATGAGGCTCTCGGGGTGTGTCAGAGAGATTTGAGAGTTAGATCAGAGTCAGGCTACACAGGTATGACTATTTCAAATACAAAATGATGTCACTGCCTTGAGCATGTAACATTTTGTGTGCGTTCACCATCCGGGTGTCCTTGCACTCATCACTTTACAGCAGATTTGTCCAACAGGCCCGTCTGTCTTTTCCTATTCCTTTAAATTTGACTCTCTGAAACCTGCAGACACCCTGTAGAGAAAAACTCTTTGACAAACGCCCCGAGTGTCCCATGATGCAGCTGGTGCAACCCCATCGGCCCCCTGCTCGTTGTTTCCCTCCCCCCGCCCCGAGGACGGCAGTGGCGTCCGAGCGTCGGCGCTGTGACAGCACTGCCGAATCAGACTGTCACACCTTGTGATGGGAGGACGGGCTGAGCCAGCAGGCGTCACCCAGCGACTCCTGCAGGGGTCGGACACAGTTCAGAGCTCTGTTATTTTTGGCAGGCGGATTACGTTATGTCACGAGATAGATTTGCTAATCCTGCTGCGTGTGTGTATGTGTGTGCGTGCGTACATTGATATGATCCCTAAGCACAGTGGCAGTAAGCTGTAAGCAGGGATGGTTCTGCACTTAGAGATGATGTAGCACAATGTCAGGCCAATCAGACATGCTGTTTTCTACCATGTTTTATATTTCATGCTTTATTTTTATGTCTATAAAGATAAAAATAAGCAAATTAAAATCTATCTTTCTCTCCCCACAGCCACCTCCAACCCATTTTCCCAGAAGCCCCAGCTCTTCAGCACCCTGCTTTACTCGCTGGTTCCCATCATAGGCCTGGCCGCCGTCGTCCTCTTCTCCTTCTGGATGTGGCGACACCACAAACTGGCTTACCCGGCGGCCCTCGTCCCCACACATGTAAGTCTTAAACTCCAGCCCATGACCATGTTTTTCTGTCTTCATCTTTGGTCTTCATCACTGTAGTGCGTTCCCAGAGGTCACCTGTCAATCAAACAGCGTGGCAGGGACGGTGGTGTCCTCTTTCTTTGAAGTTGCTGCTGATGCAGTTAGAGTTTCTCTTTTTGTCTGCTCAGCCACGGCGGCCGTTGCGTTCCCACTTCATCTGTTAATTGCAAACAAAGGGGAAATGTAAAACGCATCGTTTCCTGATGATCCAAATGATTTATTTCTTGGAAACACATACTGTAAGTGCAAAAACACAAGCTTGGAAATAAACAGGAATAAACAAAATAATTCAAAGTTACCCCATACCAGAAAGTTTGTAGTCGATACCACTACCAGGGAAATTCCACGATTCTCCATACCACGGTAAAAAACAAAAGTAAAACAATAAATCCCATGTACTTCAACATCCACTCCTTTTATTACAGTTTGCATACTAGTTGTTAGGAAGTTAAAAAGCTCATAATTCCCTCTCTATTATCTATTATATATTGCTGTGAAAACATTTCCTTCAAACAACTGGATTCAAGTTTCTCACCAAAAATGACATTTTACTGGATTACATTTGAACGCATCATTATAACGTTAAAATTTACCTTCAACCAATGCTCATTTTTTTCAGGAAAAGCCATACTTTTGTTCGGCACCTTTCTAAAAGTTCTGTGAATGTATTATTTTTAGAAATATTCATCTACATGTCTAAATGTTCTCAATAAGACCTTTAAAAAATCTAAAATAATCATTTGCAGAGGATGTCTCGCTCTGCTCCGGTTGCTTTGAGTTTGCTAATTAGCTGCTCCTGTAAAAGAGGACACTCTTGTATTGTTGGATGTTTGCAGTGTGATACAGTAAAACACTGTGCTCTTCTCTCTTTAACCAACCTTCAACTTTACCACTGATCTAGTTTCTCAGTGGGCTGAAACAGCCCTGGCCTTTCGTGCCCCGAGCAGCGGAGGGACGGAGCTCCGGTCAGACAGAACAGACGCTCTGTGTGGAGAGTTTACGTTGGGATAATTGCTTTTTCAGTTTCGTCTTTCAGAGTTGTATAGACGGATGAGAGGAGCCCTGGTTTCTTTTTCCTTGAGTCTCTTTCTGAGCAAACACTTCTCAGACTTGCTTTTAATGCACCAGACTAGAGTTGAGATGGTACATACTGTGTGTCAGCTTGTGTTGACGCACATCTGATCATGTGCTCTCTGGGGGTGTAACGATCCATCGATCCAGATCGATATATTGATTCAGTGATCAACAATCCAGTATCATCGACGCAAAGTCAAAACATCGATACATATCATTATCTTTAAGATACGTCTTTATTTTGAAATTCCCTTGGCACGTCTGTTTCACCATTTCCGTCCAAGCGCACCTCATTCCTGAACGTACAAATCGTTCGTTCGTCGGCTGCACTGACATGAACTGGCGTGGGATCATGACGAGGAAACGAGTGGAGCAAGCGAGCGGTGTAGGCGAGCAGAATTATTGATGAAACTTGTGATTTACAATCATTAATCTTCTTTTTCTATTCAGCCATCAGGCTTTTTCCATAGCTGCTTGGTGGGAAAAACATCTTATCTACACCTTTAATCGTCTTCATGTCTTCACTTGAAGCAGCCAGTTTCATCACCAACCTTTTAAACATCTCCATTCTTGTAGGACTGACTCCAAATTCCTGATTCATTAGTTTTTTTTTATGACTTACAGGCTGCTTTAACCCGAAAGTAGCAGCATATTCTCTCTCTGCTCGGCAGCAGGGGAGAAAGAAAACCCAAGCAGAGCTTCCACCGTATGGAAGAGGAGTCAGGGGCCTCTGCATTATTGATGAGGCTTTATATAGGCAAACAAAACTAAACACAGAGACGCTCGCAGCTCTGCCTCGGAGGATGGCGATGGTGGTGGTGGTGGTGGGTGGGTGGGTAGAGCAGAGCGGGGGAGGGAGTGAGTAGAGACATGCAATTCTTTCAACTTAGTTATTGTATTTGCACAGCGCTAAAGCATCGCAGGGAAGAGATAAAGAGACAGTGACACAACACAATCAGGAAACAAATGCTAATGTGCATTGGAAAGAACAACACTGCCAAGAGGCTTATGAATCATCTTACCTGGAAACAGATAATAAATAAACAACATAAAACAAAAACATGACCAAAGAACAGTGGATCAGATAACTAATGATGGGGGAAAAAACAGCTAAAATATTCATAAAATCAAAAGGGGGAGAAAATCAAACAGCCGGGATGGAACAAATGAAGTCACGCCGGATGTGTATAATGGTGTGTGCAGAAGTATTTAATGCATGAATGAGTAGGTGTGCAAGGACAGGGGGAGGAAAGGAGGTCACTCGTACAAGGATGTAGTTAAAAGTGATGCTTTTCTGGAAGGAGGTGATGCGCCTGCTGCTGCTTGAAGGAGGCTAAAACATATTTGCAATCACTATTCAGTTCGGCTTGTTTTGCAATTGATTGAACCAGGTTTTTCAATATAGGAGATAGAGGAAGGCATCGAGATGGATGCAGCGGGAGGGGATTTATTTCTATCTTCTTTTTTTTGTGGGAGGGTGGGTTGTTGTTGAAGATTTTTGTGTTGCACCACAGGCTGTATTAAAAAAAGCAGAGGTGACTACGACAATCACTCAAACAGCTCACTCTCGCAAAGTCATGGAGGACAGCTTCTAGCGATTCTTACACTGCTGAGAGTAAAAACACCTGCCTGATGAAATCACAAACACACATATATATATATATATATTTTATATATATATATTTATATATATATATAAATAAGAGCTCAAGAGTTTTTATAAGCAACGCCTACTGTTGAAAACGACTCGTGGCACCGAGTCAAAACTAATCCCATTCTTAACACACTGACATGAGAGTGGTATCGATCTTCTAGTATAGCTCCTGGCAAGCAAACAAATAAGCGTATTTCCAGAGGAGGGACCAAGTCGTTGTTTTGCAAGTCACAAGTAAGTCTCAATTCTTTACACTCAAGTCAAGTTTTAATCTTTGTGCTTGGGTGAAGGTATCAAGTATTTTCAAGTTAAAAGTCCAAGTGAAGTCACGAGTCATCGGTGTTAACCTCTTACCATTCCACCCTTTTTTTTAGCGGGGTAGAGGAGGGGGACAGGGGATGTTCAGGGGTAATTAAAAAGCCAAAAGTAGATGTCACATAGAAGTGGTGTACATCATCTGAAAGCTGGGAACCTGGAGATTAATTTGAGATGCTGCTCAGCACTGTGTGTCAAGTGTATAAGGGTTTAGAACATTATGATAGAAGTATATGATGGTCATCCCCATGCTCTATTACGTCTCATAACTTGTTGCAGCAATTTTTGGGTTGATACCATTTGTTACACAGCTTTGGTGCTAAATTTAACCATTTTTTACCACTGGAGAATTGATAAAAAATGATCAATAATCCCTCCAAAATACCACATTAAGACACCAAGACCTTGAGGAACACCATAGAAAAAGCCATGCTTTGACTAGGGATCAAAAACTTTTGACATTTGGAGATTTCTGCAAGAATTGCATTTTTCGGCGATTGGATGGGCGAGCACTTCTGTTGTGTAAACTGCTCAGAAACTCTTTTATTTTTTTTGTTGGCTAGGAAAGCCATCCATCTTCTGAATGATCTAGGTCTCTAGTTTGTGACTGTAAAGTTTCATGAGGCTGTGATTATCCTAGAGGTCACCACAAGTCATTTTATACAGCGAGGTCAAGTTTTAAAAAAAATGGTGTCACTACAATGAAATGGCTCCTATGGGGACTAACATCATCACACATGAATACAGTTAGGCTCATTGGATCCACAAGAGTCTCAGCTTTACAGTGAGACCCAATATGTAATTCAAAGACTGTTTAGGGTCTAAAGTCACTCTCTGTGCAAGTGTTGTCCAAATGCACTTTTAACAAATTATGGACAGCTTTTTTGCAAGTCACCCTGTTAACTGATTACATTTTGAATAATTTGTCTGTCTATGTTTTTTGAAAGAGTCAACATGAAAATCTCTTGTTTCATATCAACTTTCGGCCACTCAGTGAATCTTTAAAAAGCAGAAGATATTTTATAGATTTAGTCTAAAAGAGCACCAGCACGCTGGACTTTAATTTCTGCTTCATCATGCTGCTGCATTCATCAGAGCACAATGCACTATACTTAGTCATGTATTTTTAATGTGACAGTAACAAATTGCCCACACTTGTTGCTAGTTAGATTGTAAAACACCCTGTGTGTATGGGAAGTCATTATAGTTGTTCCTCACAGGTGTTTTCCCCTGTTCCCTAACATCCATGTGTCAACTTTAATGATGCTGTCTTTAAAACTGACATCCTTCTGCTCACATTTAATATACATCTCTAATTAAATAATAGCATGCCGTGATAATATCGTATCGTGAAATTCATTTACGTAAATTTTTATTTTATTTTTATGAATTTTTAACCAGGCAATATCGTTTCAGTAAAGGATATAGTTTTTATTTAGTTTCAGTTGACTAAAAATGTTTTTTCACTGCTTTTTTTCGTTTTAGTTTCTTGTAATAACCCTGGTTCATAGTCAGTCAAAGAAAAAAACTACATCAAGTTGCCTCCATTATTTTCTTTGGTAGGTAATGAAACATGCAGTCTTCATGATGCAAAAGTAATTGTTCCCACTTAATGGTCATTAACGGATTCATTATCACGCCTCTGCTCTCTAATTTTGCAACGCACTGAAGAAAGAAAGAAACCAAAGCAAGCTCCTGTTGTAGTTTCACATATACTGTAGTCGTCAGCTTTACATTTGGACAGGCTGAAGGTTCGGCTGTTTGGTGGACTTTATCAAGAAGTGCATGATTTTCTTACTTACTTTCTAGACTCTGCAACCCTTAAAAAGATTAAATCCAGTGTGAAATACAGAAAATTATGTGCGGCAACTTAATTGCACAGTGTCATTATGTCGTTATGATGGTGGTCCATCACGGACTGCATATTTGCCACCAAGCCTCCATTATTCACACCACAGTGCCAAGTGTAGGCAAACTGGAATTGATTCTGTCTGAGTACACAGACCCACAGCTTTCACACGGAGAGCCCCGAAGCACTTAAACATAAAGTCTGGACATTTTTCGACCTGGACCCTATTTCCTTATCTCTATCCATCTCGCAGATCGATTCTGACCAAAATCTCATCATTTGCTTTATTATGGAGCTCTTGTTTGTCTGGGTGCAGCTTTCCAAAGGACTCCTAATGGGCCAGTGGACTCCCCCAAAGCCTTTTGACAGCTCCCAAATGATTTTTGGGACTTGTTGTTAAAGAAAGCTGGTTGAGAAAGAGCTACTTCTTTTGTTTGGGGTTGTTTTTTATATCCAGAGTTATGCTTGAAATCTCCTCAGCGAGGGACTTTTTCTTCACCTTACATTTATTTGTCTTGGTATTGACCAATGGTATCGGATATTTCCTGGTTTAAATTAAAAGGCTGGTCCATTATTTGTTTTTTTTTTAGGTTTTTATATCATACTGTAGCTTCACAGTGGTGTTCCTTATGTATTCAAATCAGAACATTCACATTTGGGTGGGCGTTTCCATTTGAAAGAAGCGGAAAAGAACACAGATGGACCCGACCTTTAAATATTTTCTATTTTATAAAGTTGTATCCAGACAAATCTCTTCGAGCTTCGAGCATCTTGTGTTGTATGTGAAAATATTTATATATTTATCAAAGTAAGGTATCAAAAAAAGGCAAAACATTACCCAGCCCTTGTTGAGAAAGACATATTTTTTTGTCTGAGCTCTGTGTTAATCCTTTCATTCACATTCTTAACCCAACATTTCTGTGTCTTACATGATTTCTGTGGGTACATTCATGCATCTGTCATCAGGGTGCTCTGAACTTTGCATTTATGTTTGTCGGAAAACTGTTTTTTTTCCTTTTTACACATCCATCTTCAGTTGCTCTGCTTAAGAGCGTTATTTAAGTTCCTAACCATCTTGCCTTTGGTGCCATGCTTCTTATTAACACCATCTATGATCCATGTGGGATTACAAACGTCCTTCATGAGTCCCAAACCATAGCTTTGGAAGCGCTGGTCTGGAGTGCGAAGGAGAACAAAAGGACCCATCATCTCCTACCTTTTATCTGCCTCTATTTCATCCACTAACTGACAGAAAATAATTTCTCTGTTTGCTTCTTATGTTCCTTTTTCAACAAGCACGCCTTTCACATTATGGTGGAGGTAAGAGCAGTTCAATTGAAGTTGAAACACTATTAGTTTCCCCTTCTTTTTGGGTTCAGAGCTTGGTATGAATCCTCCACCTCAATCCCAGACCACCATTTTGTTCTTCTCTTTGCTTTTTCGACAGCGTCTTGCTTATTCGGTTCGTAGCACATTTCTGTTTTTTTTTCTGCCTGGGTTTATTGCATGGATGGATGTCTTTTGTGCTGAAAATGTATTGTGCATGGTGGAAAGTGGCCAACGTGGCTCCGAATGCAGCCCCCCTTTTTTTGTATGAATGTCCACCTGTGATGTTTATGTAACGTATTGTGCCTGATGTGACCCAGTTTCCACAATGGTATCTGCTAGACCTATGGCTCACCATGCAGAGAGAGACGGAGCAGGAGTGTTTGAAACTGCAGCATGCTTTTTCCATCTTATATGCAGACTGAGGAGGAGTGCAGATACATTTTGCATAAGTAGGAGAATTGCCACTTACCTGGAACATGTTTCAAGTCAGCGAGTGTAAATTACTTAAGTACAAGAGGAGCATAAGCCTTTTGCAAATGTACTTTGGCTCAAATTTTATCAAACTGGAGTAGAAGTAATGGCTGCAGACATCACAGAAAATTCTCATTTAAGAAAGAGGTAGCAGCTCACTGCATAAAGCCCAGACTCTGACAGAGTTTAGACCCTGGCTTATTGTCAGTTTTTAAGGTCATGTCTACAGCAACTTTTTGTGTTTGATATAACCTCAAGTTTTATGGTCATGTCAACAACAAGATATGACCTTAAACGGACAGTTTGGGTGTTTTGAAGTGGGGTTGTATGAGGTAATTATCCACAGTCGGTGTATTACCTACAGTAGATGGCGGTCGGCACGCTCCCAGTTTAAACACCTAAAAGAAAGGCCCACCTAAAAAAATCAATATCAGTTTAAGTGTACGTTATATTTTCAATATTTTCACCGCTTTATCTTGCCGTGAGACAGCTATACAGTTTATTTCCAACAGGGAACTGAAGCCGTTGTCTTGCTCGCACCAAAGCCACCAGGATGCTGGTCTACCCCTGAATCGATCGGTTAGTTTGTTTGTGTTATTGTGTGACTTTGGTTTGTTCGGATTCAACAAAGTCACACAATAACATGAACAAACTAACCGATCGGGGCAGCAGTAGACCAGCAACCCCCTTGTTCTGGGAGGTAAAAATACAGTCTGGTTGCTTTGGCAAGAGTATAGATGGATATAACGGCTCCAGTTCCCCGTCAGAAAGGGCAGTCTAACAGCAAGGTAAAGCGGTGAAAATATTCTAAATATAGCGTACACTTAAACTGATAAAGTTCAGAGTATCTACCCACTTTCATGACTAGAATCAAACTTAGCATTTTGATTATGTCTATGTATACTTATCTGCATCGAAACCCAGGACGAACCAGGCCTAAAGGACCCGTTCTGATGTAATAGATGAAGGTGTAATCCGATTAGGCCATGGGAGACGGTTGAGGGTTGGGAAGAACGGCGTGAAGCAGCAGATTCTGTTTTCCTGTTTCCTGTGGTCTGCTGACTAAGTGTAATGCGCCCCCGTTTGAGGCCACGGCGCCCTGCGATCGGACAAGGGATCCGGTGACTCCCGAGGGAGGCCGGTGCTGGCCGGGCCGGGCCGCCTCGTCAGGCCGAAGCCCGGAAGACAGACAAAGAGTTTCCAGAAACAATGCAGACGCAAAGAAAGAATTGAGTCCTGTAATAATTTTTCGACCTCATCATCATCATCATCATCAGAATCATCTCTGGGAAGTCGTCAACATGTTGATGACTTGCATTGAAACATGACGCACTGCTGGTGCTGAGGATCAAATCCATCAGTCTATGTTGCCCGGCACATTAGCAGTGCAGGAATTCTCTTTGGTCTTATATCTTAATGATGACTTGCATTGTACCCTTTGAAGAACGCTGGTATGTCGAGCACGCCAGAGGCCTTTTGTGATCATTTCTCTCATGATCAGAGTCGGTATCACATATTTCACCGAGCACAATGAACGCTCAGGAATTTGTCTTGGTGACATTTTCTGCAGACATACTGATGGCTTCATTGTGCCGCAACGCAACAGGAATAGATAAGACGGTGCAGCCATTACTGATATCTTACTAAGGACTGAGGACCGACAGAAACTTGTTTTGGTACATTTTAAGGCTGGGACTTGTCTTTGTGCAGCCCTGTCTCCTAAAAATTATGTTTCCATATAACTAAGTTGATGGGTGGGAATGGGTGGATGGGTCCAACAAACTTTCACCCAGGAGACCGCTGTTGTTGTCCCGTGTGAAACGAAAAGTCAACGTTCACTTATTTTTGTAGTTGTGATGCATTTTTGTTTTGTTTTGTCTCAAAGTCGTAGTCATTTTAAGCCAAACCATGATGTTTTTTTACTAATCCAAGAAGTTTTGTTGCATATTTTTGTTTTGTTTCAATTCACAACACTAACCACGTGTTTAATACTGTCCGTAATTCGGGAGAAAATACCTTTCCTTCGAAGGAGACATGGTCGCTTTGTGACAAATCTGCACCTTATTAACAACCTGCATGGTAAAATGGTCCTTGGATAATACCCTAATTTTCTCCACAAAGTCGTGATCAGAATAATAATAGCTTCAGACTGCTCAATAAATGTACTAAAATTGGGTTCGGTGACGTTTCTGCTCGTGGAACAGTAACAGCACAAAGGGAGTCCTTCAATAACAAGCGTTGCCCCATTTTCACTGACATTCACAGCAGGTGTACCACTCTGGTTCTTCTTTCCCCCGCAGTTTCCTGTCATATTTAATTGCTCTTGGGACATAAAACGCTCTCTTTATATCTGTTGTCGGGTCACTGTTTCTCATTGTTGTGCACTTGTTTTTACTTGTTGTTTACAGTGTTGGTAATCTAGAAATTTCAGGCTTAAAAGTCGATGGGGGGGAGGGGGGAGTGTTGGATAAAGGTTGGATAAAATTGTCACCTCACCTTCCCTGAATTTCATTATTTCTTATATTGGGGGCTTTTAAGTGGGTCAGGTAAGAGACATAAAACACAATCAGGAAGTGAGAGAGACCAAGAGAAAAGGCTTCAAAGTATTATAGATTTTACAGTATTACGAACTTAGTGTTTTGATTTTACTGTTACTGAAAATACTTATTTTTGGACTTACTTTCACTTTCTATGGCGCGATATCTCAGGAACGCCTGGAGGGAATTTCTTCAAATTTGGCACAAACATCCACTTGGATTCAAAGATGAACTGATAATAATTTGGTGGTCAAAGGTCTCACATCTGTTTAATTCTCGTGATATCTTGGGAATGCCTTGAGCAAATTTCTTCAAATTTGGCACAAATGTCCACTTTGACTCCTCACAAAACATGTGTTTGGCCGTGACTCAATAATTCATACGCAAATTATGATTTCACACGTGTTTAACAGGATAAAGTGATGAAGTGATGACATTTTGGTCAGACATGGATGTAAACTGCAACCTGACTGGTTGGCGGAGGTGTACAACCGTGAGGCGGTAATTCTAGTCTCCTAATTACATGGTGCAGCACTGCCATGCTACCTATATAAGCCTTTCAACTACAGTCTATGTAAGCTATACCCAAACTCTCAAACCTCCCATATTCACTTGTATCCAGTCTTCTGCTGCAGGTTTATCAAAAAGTCCATTCAGTGTCGGTTATTCTTTAAGCGCAAACAGTGCTGCCAAATGAAGAGGGTTGCCAAGTACGCTCATACACAAGGTCTGAAATTACAGCCTGCTGAGCATCAAATCCTTTGACTTTAGTGAATAAATCAGTACAGGACTGCAAGCTAACTTTCTGATATGATGAAGTCATTATAATGTAAATATGCTCTATCTGATCATTACCCAATCAACTTCTAGCGCAGTCATGTTGAAACATGAAAAAAATAAGGCATGGACTGTACATTCTCTTATATACAGAACAGCATTAAAAACAGATGTAAAGACACATTTCTGTGGTACTTCAGATTCAGTATTTTGGTTGGTACAATGTGTTCTTGAAGATGTTTCTCAAGGTGCCAACTTGGGAGCGCTTGGGCCGCTCTGTAATCCAACCTCGGCACCGTCGTGGGTAATTTTCCCCGTCATTTGGCTGGCGTTCAGTGTGAAAGCAGTGTGTAGAGACAGCAGGTCTGCCTCGCAGCTCTCTGTTAGAGGGGAAAAGGCTTTGAGTAAACACGGCAGTTCCCACTCGAATCCTCCGTTCCCCCCCTTTGCTCTGCCAGGCAGCTTATGAAAGACACAGACACCCAAACAAAACAAAAGAAAAGTGTTATTCTTACAAAGCTTCTTGTTAATCTGCAGCTGCTACTAGAATGATGTGTACTAGCGCAACCTCCGCTCAATAACAGATTAGACTGGATGAAAATTCATCATCCCTGGGGAGCAGAAAATACTATATAAATTAGGTATTAGATATTAACAAGACTACGAGTCTGCAGTCATGCTAGCGGCTCTCCAATAGAACTAATATTATGCAACTTATTTGTAAAAGACTGCATAGTGATCATTTCAGCACAGTTTAAATCTTATTGAGAAGCATTTGAATAGCATCATGTCATGGTAATGATCCTTTAACTGCAAATTATTATTCTTTTTTCTAATATTACATGTCATAACAGGCATCTCTCCAAGAATAAATGCCAAACAAGGTTAATTTTGTTTTATATTCCCACGGTTTTACATCTAAATCCTTTGCTTTATTCCTTTCTTGGACAACATATATCATACTTTACCAGCAGGCATGAATACGAACGTTTTAAGGTCCCCTGCTTTATGGTCTATTTGACTCTAAATGGGACCATAATTTACTAAATGAACATCATGCTGTATTGAAGAAGACTTGAAACTAGAGATTGAGACCATAAACTCATGTTTACAATGTTTACTGAGGTAATAAATCAAGTGAGAAGTAGGCTCATTTTCTCATAGACTTCTATACAATCAGACTTTTGTTTGCAACCGTAGGAGTCGCCCCCTGCTGGCTGTTAGAAAGAATGAAGCATTGGCTTCACTTTTCAGACTCGGAGGTTGCACATTGGTGCCGTTCTTACCTTTCACAATAAAAGCGTCTAGACACATAATATTAGCAGGTGAGTATTTAACATTTTTTTGTTGTCGCCCCCGGTGTGTCGAGGCCTTTTAAACTGGAGAGTCAGACTAAAGGATTTTCAAAAATGAAAGTGTGAAATGTCACACTGCATCTGAGACACTTTCTCTCTTTTCAATCAAACAGTTCTATCTTTATAAACTAAAGGCCACAAAGTTCATGACCAGGTGAGCAATTTCAAATGGGTAAAACCCATAAAGGCTAATAAATTGTGTTTGCTTCTGATGCCACAGTAATCTTGTCAGGACAGGCAGAAAGACTTGGATATCACCAGTCTTTAAGAAAGGGTGGTTGCCAAAACCTTGACACCTGCAGAGAGAACTCATTGGTGCGAGTGTTGCTTCCATGTATTAGATCTTGTATCGGTATGCCAAATGGGGGGCATTTTATGGTGAAGTTAGAAAAACAGACTGTGATTGACAAGCGTGTTTGATATATTATCACAGTGCCTGAATGGATCCTGTGGGCCTCAGGGTCTTGAAACTTGCTCCAGCTTATCAAGCACCTTCAGTTCAAGTAAAAACATGAACATCGGCGGCGTTGCAGGGGGAAAGATTGTTCCTTTTTACTGACGGCAGCGATACAGAGGCATGGAAGTAAAGCTGAGATTTTACAGTATCTGGTTTCATCAAAGGCCATCAGTCATATGCTAGTCTTTCTCCTTCGCCTTTTATCCTTTTGGAAATGTGACTCCCTCGCTGCATGCTTCTGTCTCTGTATCCTCGCTCACCCTCCGTCCTTCCCTGTGAAGTCACATGTGAAAGTGATCAGCTTAATCCCGATCACCAGCTGTGTTTAACCTACTTTAGATTTGGAGCACTTGGCTTCCTTGCTTTCACTTTTGTTTATACGGGATTAGCACACACGCATGAGATTTGACCTGCCAGGGTTAGACACGACAATGAAATGTTTCTTATTTAACCACTAATTACTGCTTCATATTCAGATCTTTACGTGTCTTGTTTTAGATCTTCCCCCACCCACTTTTCCTCATTAGATTGAAACAGGCAACTTTCCAGCTACAATCCTGCTTTTGTAAACTCAAGCAAATGCAGCCCTGAGGGGTTTAATTGAGTTTAAAATGAATGAATCCATACCCTGCTTGGTATGCTGTGTCCTCACTGCCAGAAAAACTTCACAGTAATAATAATAATAACGCTGAACTTAAACATGCAGCACTTCCTAAACTGCTTTAACAATCAAATAAAGCAAACAACAGACCCATAAAATATATAAAAGCAATATAAAGAATAAAGAAACAGTATGTTGGCAAAAAAATATATCAAAGCGAGTCTATAAATGTGAGATTTAAGATGTGAAGATGATAGTGATTCTGCTGGCCTAAGCTCCTCCGGCACGTTGTTGCAGAGCCAAAAGCCCGGTCACCTTCAGTGTAAGCCAATGCTATTTTAATGCCCTGCAAAGACAAAAAAAATAAAGAATAACACCGTCCTCTGTCTTTTTTTTCTATGCCCTCTCTCTACAGGATCCCGGGCCATCACCCCCGTCCCCCATTTTGGGGCACAAACCGCTTCAGCTGATTGAGGTGAAAGCCAGAGGGCGCTTCGGGTGTGTGTGGAAGGCCCAGCTGCTCAACGACTTTGTGGCTGTTAAGATCTTCCCCATCCAGGTATTATTACGACTTTGTGAAGCGTGTAGATGATAAGACAAACAGGCAGCTTATAGATTTAATACAGAATGTAAAAAGCAATGAGGCATCGCAACATTAAAGATAAAAGAAGAAGCTTATTTTATATTTAAGAGTTTATTTTATTCCTGTTCTGAGTGATGAGCTTGTTGCTCACATAAAAAAAGACTTATTTCAAACTTTGTGTTATATCTAATAATTTACTGCTACACTTTACACTACTTGTCAACACCTTACTTTTCTTCTACAAACTATGTTTAATGCTTTTGTTAAAGAGAAACTTGGTCCAGTATTGAGGGAGAATTCTGCAGACGGCAGCCGCTAAACAGGCTGCAATGTACCGAGCTGATAAATACCTGTGACTACTGCAGAGTCATTTGTCCTGAGAATAAATGCCGAAGACAAAAGCCAGATGTTAGTGGATGTTTGGGGCTTTGCACACAAAAACATAGGATATTAGGGTCCGAAATTACCCTTTAATTAGGTGGCTTGATGACAGATATAACATCTGCATGTGTCTCTGTGCTCTTGTTTAGGACAAGCTGTCTTGGCAGAACGAGTATGAGATCTTCAGCGTGAGCGGCATGAAGCACGACAACATCCTCCACTTTATCGGCGCGGAGAAGAGGAACAACAACCTGGACCTGGAGCTGTGGCTCATCACCGCCTACCACGACAAGGTACGCTGTCCGCCATGGAGCTGCACCACCTTTTATTTTATTGAGTCATCTTTTGTTTTATAAGAAATAGACAGATTTTTAACAAGCACAGGAGAAGAAGTGGTTGTACATGAAGCAGGATTGTGATCCAGTTTAATAGCAAAGCAATACATGCTGGAAACTTGGCTTCAAAGTAAAAATGCATATATGATATAAGATATAAATGATTAAGTATACCTCCCAGAGTATGGCGCTAATCTTTTAGCATTTTCCATTCACTTACATGGAACGGTTAGCATTAGCTACACTGTTAGCAGTGCACTGTTTTCCTATGGGAGAGATGATTGGTGAGATAGGCACATTAATAATCTCTCTCCTAACTATGCAGATATTTATTACTTAATTAATGTCTTAATTCTTAAGCGTTACATAGCTATGTTAAAGGCTATGTTCTCATAGTTTTTAGGTGTTTACAATGTGCACATTAGATCCCAAATTACATAATTAAGAGCCAATCCAAACCAACTTCTAACTTTGGTTTAAACTTGACATCCCGTGCTATGCTAAGCTAGCTTTAACTCAACGCTTGCTGCCACTGACAGAGACATTAGACCGGGAAAGTAGTGCTGTAACAACAATGCAGAGGGGTGAATGGATGAAATGAAAGCTGTTGGTGGTGCATCCAAAATAATTCAATCTCGAGTGTAACTGAAACGAAGACTGATGTCCAAACAAGTACTCAAGTTTCCACAACTGAACAGTCAAATTCAGACACATTCACATCGTAAGAAATAAATAAACGTATAACAGAAATATGCCACTGGAGAGAAGTGATTACTGTGAACGCATGTTTTCCAGTTACGACCCAGGTTATTTGTGTCCATGCTCTATAGTGACAGCTCTATAGTAGTATTAGCGTAACGTCTTGTGCTTATGTATACAGTAGTAAAAGCCCCCGGGACAGGCTGCTAACAAAGATGTAAACACTGGAAAGAAGAGGAAAACATGCATGAAACCTTCACATTGTATTGATTCAGTTTTGTCGCCTTAGGAGCTAATCCATAATTACAATATACTTCTGCTTTTATAAGCCTTGTTTATCCAGAGAAGGTGGATTTGAGCCCCGTTGTGCTTCACTCACCCTCGTAGCCACAGTCTCTTTGTAGCTTTAAGTGCCTCTGTGTTTTGAGGGTCATTACCGACGAAGTGGAGAGAGATTCTCGTACGCTTCGCTTGCTTGAGTTTTTCAGCCACGCCAAGATTTGAAATGCTTAAGAGACCTTCCCTGTGTGAATTAAGGTTGAAAATTACAGGTTGAGGGTGTGGCGATGAGGCTTTAACCCAACAATACAACTCTTAAAGAGCCACTTAACCCTACAGCAGCAGCTCTACAAGTACTACTCTGACTAGTAGACACTGAAAGGTCACACTACCAGCAATATGACAGAGTATTTTTATTGTGCACAGTAGATATACTCTGTTACAGTAAAAGTACACTGTAAAAAATACTCTGTTACAGTAAAAGTACACTGTAAAAAAATACTCTGTTACAGTAAAAGTACTAATACCACACAGGAAAAATAATCTGTTACAGGAAAAGTACTAATACTGCATAGTAAAAATAATCTGTTACAGCAAAGCTACAATGTAAAATACTCTGTTACATTAAAAGTACTAATACCACCCTTTGAAAATACTCTGTTACAGTAAAAGTACACTGTGAGCATGTACTGTAATTATTGTGAAAGTCTTTAGAGGGAAACGTCTCCTTCCTGCCAGATTTTGAGAACAGGTGTGAAACGTCGGCCACGTCAGGTTCGGGCTGAACCTGAGCTTGTGTAACACATCTGGAGCAGTGATTTCTCCCTGACAGCTGATTTATGCCTCCATGTATGGTGCTTTTAAGCAGCTTTATGTGTTGAGGTTTGCAGTAACCGTAGCATGCAGTGGCTTGCTTTAAAGCAGAAGCAACTCCCTGTACTTAAATCTTTTCATGCATGCTTATTAATAGCTTCCCATGGGAGTCTTTCAAAGGGTATTTTGTCTGATTGGTCACTTTCTTTCTAACAATTTAACAGAAATTAACACAGCGGTGAAAATACTGAACAAACCCAAGTATATCTGGAGAGCATTTAATCATAAAGAGATTTAGCTTCTACATGTGTTGTAGCTGCCTGCCCTCTAGTGGTCCCTCCTGCAGCTACATGTGTCTTTGGCCTTCCAGAAGTGACCTTGTATCCTATTGACTTTCATTATGTAAGAACAAAGATGTACAAAGGATAACAATCTCCAAATTCTGTTTTTCTTTACTGCAATATTTAATATAAATCTTCAAATGTGACCGGTATCTAAAGATGCTCAGCTTCCATGCATACAAAGTGTTGTTGTTTGTTTTTATCTCTGCACAGTCAAATAGTACAAAGGGGAACTTTAAGCAAGTGTTTGCTGATAAAGAGCCTGCGTGCTCCCGCAAACCTTCCCTTGATAAATAAAGATTAAAGAACAGCGATCAAACACCACAACAACGTATTTATCAGAGCTCCATTATTCACCAGGAACAATGAACGAGCAGGAAGTTGGCCAAAGACTCACCGTGGTTTTATTAAGAGGACACTCATGGATTTTATTTATCTCCCTTCAATGAAATATGAAGCTTCACAAATACTTTTACTGTAACTGAGTAGTTTTACTCTGTGGTATTAGTACTTTTACTGTTACAGACTATTTTTACTGTGTACTTTTACTGTAACAGAGTATTTGTACTGTTTACTTTTACAGTAACAGTATTTTTACTGTGTGGTATTAGTACTTTTTACTGTAACAGAGTATTTTTTACAGTGTTCTTTTACTGTAACAGAGTATTTTTACTGTGTACTTTTACTGTAACAGTATTTTTATTGTGTGGTATTAGTACTTTTTACTGTAGCAGAATATTTGTACGGTGCAGTATTAGTACTTTTTACTGTAACAAGAGTATTTTTTACAGTGTTATTTTACTGTAACAAAGTATTTTAACTGTGTGGTAGTAGTACTTTTACTGTAACAGAGTATTTTTACAGTGTACAGTAAAAATACTTTGTTACACTAAAAATACACTGCAAAAATACTCTGTTGCAGTCAAAATACTTTTAGTAATTTTATTGTAACAGAGTATTTTGCAGTGTGATATTAGTACTTTGAATGTAACAGAGTATTGCTACAGTGCGGTGTTAGTACTTTTACTGTAACAGATCATTTTACAGTGTACTTTTACTGTAACAGAGTATTATAATATCTTTAATAAATATATAAAATGACTTCATCTTTCCTCTTCCTGTCTCTCTCCTATCATCAGGGCTCGATGACGGACTACCTGAAGGCCAACGTGGTGACGTGGAACGAGCTGTGTCACATCACCATGACGGCGGCCCGCGGCCTGGCCTACCTCCACGAAGACATCCCGGGACACAAGGAGGGACACAAGCCCTCCATCGCCCACAGGTACCAAACTCCTACAATAGCTTTTATCCAAACATTATGACTGGCTCCAGCTGACTGAATGTATTTCCTGTTTGTCTCTCAGGGACATTAAGAGTAAGAACGTGCTGTTGAAGACCAACCTGACCGCCTGCATAGCCGACTTTGGCCTCGCTCTGCAGTTTGAAGCAGGAAAATCAGCAGGAGACACACATGGACAGGTACAGTTCACAGTTAAACTACTACTAATCCACCAGGTTTCCTGCCTTTTTAGGTCAGAAACTGGCTTCTCAAACTTACTGAGTCACCATTATCAACATTGATTTGTGGTAATACCTCACAGAGCCTGTAGGTGGCAGTGTGGGCCAAAGATCTGGTAAAGGGGACTTGTTCTGTGACCTTGAAGGACTGTCAAATGTTGGTAAATAGTTTTAAACATCTGTAGCTGATAACAGATTTAAGTTTGAAGGCTGGACAAAAATATCATCAGCTCCGTGTCATGCTGGGATCAGCTTACAGATCCCTGTATGACACATAGTTTGATGCCAACTAAGCAACAACACCCCTCGATGACAAGCATCACTTTTCGCCGTCTCAGCCCGTCTGTGAGCTGCGTCATGACTTTCTACTCCCTCTCTGCTCATGCTTGATTTTCTTGATCTGTTCCCGCCCTGATGTTTTGACCTCTGTAGGTGGGGACGCGGCGCTACATGGCTCCTGAAGTCCTGGAGGGCGCCATCAACTTCCAGCGAGACTCCTTCCTGCGTATCGACATGTACGCCTTCGGCCTCGTCCTCTGGGAGCTCGCGGCGCGGTGCACCGCCGCTGACGGTGAGGCTGACGCATCAGCAGAAAAACACTGCATTCGTTTCTGTGTTACTCCAGATTAATTTTAAACATGTGATTGTGTGTCAACAGGCCCGGTGGATGAGTACATGCTCCCGTTTGAGGAGGAGATAGGTCAGCATCCGTCTCTGGAGGACATGCAGGATGTCGTCGTTCATAAGAAACTGAGGCCCATTCTGCGAGACTGCTGGCAGAAACACGCGGTGAGTGATGAGAAGGCGCTTTTGTAAAAGGGCAGTCTGTTATTATATTATTTATTACATTACTTCAGTTAGATTTTGAGGTAAACACCCTTGAAAACCCAAACCAAAGCGACCACGTCAGGCGGTAACTTTAGTATCTGCTGCTCTCTCTCAGGGTCTGGCCATGCTCTGCGAAACCATCGAGGACTGCTGGGACCACGAGGCCGAGGCTCGTCTGTCCGCCGGCTGCGTCGAGGAGCGCATCGGCCAAATGCAGCGCCAAGCCCCCATCATCGGCCCCGAGGAGATCGTCACCGTCGTCACCATGGTGACCAACGTGGACCTCCAGCCCAAGGAGTCCAGCTTATGATCGACCGGCGCCTGATGAGCCAGCAGAAAAATCACCACGAGAGGATGAACAGCCGACCCTGGTTGGTTGGCGGTTTTTTTTTGTTCTTTCTTTCCGTTTTTTCTTTTTTCCTTTAAGTGCGGGCCGCTACTCGCATTCAGGAAACACCCTGCGCCCACCTCACCACATCAGTTGATACCCACCTCATTTTGTGTGGATTTTAACGGTCGAAAAACTCCCAAGATTCAGGATATTACCGACGACGTCACCGAGTGATGACATGCTGGGACGACAAACACTTTTATCATGTATTGTTTTTATATACATACAAACACACACACACACACACACACACACACACATATATATATATAGGAGGGCTGCTCGGTTTTCTACGGAGAGAGAAGATCCGGCAGAGAAATTTCACGAACTCTCTTCAGTGCATTTTAGTGTAAAAAAACAAAACAAAACAAAAAAAACAAGGAGCACCTGGCTCTCGATACATTTGCTGTTTTCTCGTGTGCGTTTTTTCTGAAGAAACGACTATCGTTCTGCCAATAAGCAACGGCTTCTGAATGTTTATAGTGTAATGCTGCTGTACATAGTGTATTATGGACCCAGACGACTTGGTAATCAAGCTTATTTTAACGGGGCGAGGGGGGAGGGGGGATCCATTTTCAAGCATTACGACGATAAAAAACCATAAACCTCCTTCAACCAGGTATACCTCAGTTCAGATGGACACAGTTTAAATTAGTCCCTCTCCCTGATCACAGTCACAACCTTGGCTCTTCACGACATCCAGTCAGCCGTGACACTCATGTAGTCCAAACATACATGGCCATAAACACCCCTTTCTCAATCTCACGTTTGATTTTTGACTGAACTTTTCTCTGAGATTTTCTCCTCATAATGGGGGAAAAAGACCCCCATGGTGAAGTTGTTGTTTTTTTTTGGTTTGCCGTGTCAACTTGTCAGCGGAGTAATAATATCTATCGCCTAATTTTGGCCGTGAGATCTGGATATACAGTATATGTATTTATATCTCTCTGGATTAGCGCTGGGTACCAGCTAATGATACCTTTTTGTGAGATCTCTAGCATCAGATTTGAAGTGCAGGAGTACCCAGCCCTGATTTAGATTAATACCTGTATTTAGCTGAGCCAGCTTGCTTTTGATTTGATTGCACACATCTTTATTTTTTTTTTTTGGATTTACTATCAAGAGTTTCTGCTCTCTTTTGATACACCTCAGGAATCTTTGCTACTCACCACCACCTCACATCCCTCCTCTTCCTCCTCATCCTCACCCGGCCGTCTCGGACTGGAGTACCTCCTCTCTCGCCGATTCCTACGCTTCCTCTCTCTCTCTCTTTCTCCCCTCATCTCTACTTGTAACGGCTTAGCAGTGCTGTCATGCTCAAAAAGAGTCCAAATTTAATCAAATCCCACACAGGTAAGGTTGGTTGAACCTTGCCTGTCCCTCTACAGGTGTTTATGTAGTCCGTTAGTTTGTGTTTCCACTTTTCTTAAGTCAAATGTTGCAACTTTAAACTGTATATAAAGATGAACGACGCGTCTCCACTTCTTCCCACTGTACAAAAGTGAAGCCAAAATATCCTGGATACGGGAGCTGCATCTGTACTGCAGCCAGCCACCAGGGGGGCAATCCAGATGTTTTGGCTTCATTTTTGGGGAGCTGTCATGTCGTCCATCTTTCTAACAGTCTATGGTAGAGACAAGCAAGCCAAATAAGCTCCAACTCCTTTTTTTTATCCTGTTTTGATGCATGTATTTTATCTTTCGTCAGAGTTAAACACTACCTGCTCTTTAAAGTAACCGAATTCAACAGTTTTCACAAAATAATTGGTGATAAATAAAAGATAAACTGTCAGTTTGGTGCAGTTTTATGTTTTGAAATCAACAAGAACCAAACGATCGCACGACTAACTGCAGTCAGACGAGTCAAGACGAGGAACCTTTCTCTCTCTCTTTCATCCTGGTGCCATTTCTACGTATCCATATTAGTTACTCTTGTAGATGTCAGGCAAAACGGATGTATCTGTCGTTGTTGTCAAGGCAACAACGGCATTTTTTGAGTCTTTATTTCTTCTGAGGGACGTTGAACACTGGTGCCGGCAGACCTGCAGTCTCTCCTCAAGCTTTGGGACGGTTTCACGAGATCGCAGTTTAAAATCAAGCGTTTTAAAAAAGCAAGTGGTGCGTTTGGAAATACTAAAAACGTGAGGAAGCTTCTTTCTACCAAACCATTTCACATTCAGGGCAATTCATAATATGCTCTCTTAATTGAAGTATTTTAATTAAAAAAAATTATAATTATTAAATTTATTCGTGATCATTTCTGGACAGGGGAGTCGAGGCAAATCACAGCAAACAATCAAGTCTATAATTGAGTTAAATATTTGTTTAGAGCGCCAGCTATTCTGCGATACATGCTGTATTTATTTCAGTTTTGTACCAACAAATTCCCATTTTTCTCAAAATACACACTTTACAGGGCCAAACCAGCTCAATAATATAACAGCTATCAAAAGGCAGTTTTCCACCAAATAACCAGGAACTAGAAGAACTAAACAGTAAAAGATCTTCAGAGTGTTTGCTTTCCTGCTAGACCTCTAAAACGTTGGTAAATCAGGAAGAAGTGACGGTCAGGTTTGAGATTTAATCTCAGCACACGTTTAGACTATTGCAACAACACAGCAAAACCTGAAGGAAGTCAAAGCCATCTTGTTATTTACTTACTGTAGCACAATATTTGCATCAGTGTCGCTTCCTTTTGCTGCTGCTGTTTTTCAATTATTCAAGAAACAGCCATCGTCTGAAGAAGCTTAAAAACAGTCAGGGACGATCAGTACTGCAAACCACAGCAGCCCTTCAATACGCACTACCTCACTCGCAGGGATTTCTTCGGGGTAGAAAGTGTGGCAAATAAACCAAAATCGTAACCAGGTTCCTCCAGTCGAAAAGGGGATTAAAAGTTCTATTATTTCTTGGAGTAAACTCCCATTTCTCCCAATAAGTTTGAGATGATTGACGAAGTTTAATCATCTTTACCATTATCCTTTATTTCCATTACTGTACAAGACTGTACTGGCATGGACGTAAAGGAAAAAACACCAGTATTACCCTTTTTTTGTCCCCAAACTTACAGTATTTCAACAGCCAAGTGGATTTTAAAAACCTCCAAATGTTGGTTGGTTTCCTGCCAAAGTGGCTTTTAAAGCCACAGCAAAAAAACAACCCGTGCCAGCGTTAGTTGGCGGTCACATCCCAGTACTGTCGGTAGATCTTCAGTGTTAAACAGCTTCGAGTTTAAACTGCGCTTGAGAAACCGGCCCAAACCAACAAAACACCATTCAGGGATTCAGTACTATGCTTTTCTAAGTTCTAGCAAGTTATATGCAACCAGTGCCGCAAATTACCCTACACTTCTTCTGTAGGACCAGCTGCAGGAGTGACTTTCAATATACACACACAAATTACTTGTAGCATTTTAATTTTTTTTTTTTTTTTTTTTTAATCCGTGACCTTGCATATTGATATGTTGTATTTATTTTTTAATTTACAGGCCTGAGGTTTTTGGGGATCGGAGCTCAGGTGCAACTCAGAATAAGGTTGTAAGAGTTGGCACGATTTATGGTTGTTGTTGTTATTATAGGGGGGTGGGGGGCGGGGGGGTTGGGGTGGGTGTTCAGTTGTAATTCAGGAAATACTTTCATTAATTCAAAAAAAAGATATAAACTGTAACGTGCTTCTTTCTATTCAGTCTATGGACAAAAACGACCGAGAATGAATGTTCTTCAGACTCCTGGATTCCAGTATTGTGTGTACTTTGGTGGATTGAGCCCGGCCCTGTGTAACTTTAGAGGGCTCCGGGTTTGGCTGGTTTCGTGTGATTGTGCCCTGTCGCCGTAGAAACTAGTAAAACCGACGCACTCGGAGATCCATTCGTACACCTCGTGGTTACCTGCTGAAGATGTGAACCAGTAAGAAAAGAACAGTAAATGCATTATTTTGATTAATTGTAAATCTCCCAAGTAGGATTTTTTTTTTGCTTCTGCCGTTCTCGTGCTTTGGCCCATCCTCAAATCTCACCTAAATTTTCGCACCCAATTCAACTGTTATCAGCTCATTGAATATGCGTTACCAGCTATGGTCCCAACATTGTCGTTTAAAGGCGTATGAATGGGTTTCCTCGGTGTGCAGGCTTTACGTTTTTCTACCTGGACTTCCTCCAGCCCAGCACCTCAGATTGCTGTGCATATAAACTACCAGTGAAACATTTGTGTCTTGTTGCCCCCCACTACTTTAAGCAGTCTAGGATCTGTACAGACGAGAACATAAATACCTGTATCAACTATATACTCTGAGCTGAATCTTTATAAGTGCGTGTTGAACTTCAGTGTTTCCTCTACATTCATTTATACTTTTCTTCTTGTGTTTTGACTCGGCAGCCCGGCTGTGTAAAAAAAATTGTCCTCCACTATGCGAAACATGTGTAAGCTAAAAGCTAGAGGCTCATTGGAGTACTTTGTGAGGCATCCAAGAAAGCACTTAGGGCAGAAAAAAGGGCGTTCCTCAGGGCGCCTACTCGGGTCCCCTGTGGGTTGCAATTTGACGACTCCCCAAAGCTCTTAAAGATCCGTTGCAATACTCCATATGTGATAATGCAATCACCCACTACAGGTATTTCATTCCAGCATCCTCCTTTCCCTCCTGTTGGTAACAATTTTAGAGGAAACATTGAACTCCAATGACCTCGCCGCCAAGACCGTCTTGGCTGTCGGGCCGGAAATTTCTACAAAAAAAGCAAAAAAGCAAAACACTACAAGCGTTTTTGACCCCACATTTCTCAAGGCTCTCGAGTCGCAGCGCTGATCCAGGATCTGCCAACGCAGCCTCTCAATGGTCATGATGCTCCCAGGGTTTCAAGGTCTGTTTTGGGGGTCATGAAACTTCAGTGGGTTATTCCTGATACATGTGACTTTTTATGTTACCGACTAAAAGATGTGAAAATAGGACAAGAAACTGGCGTCTGGAATTTCAAACTGTAGGAAGTACAACATCCCGCTTGGTGTTTTTACCATCTCCTCTGACCTTTGACCTCCCCAGTGAAGGGACAAGAAGAGTATTCCCTTTGTAAAGTATTATAAAACCTTGAGAAACCCTGGATTCATGATCACAGAGGAGACAACATTGATCCCTGATCAGCGCTGCGACTCTCGGCCGTGGTTTTTATCAGCTGAAGTGATCCACGTGATGTAAATAAATGTGTTTTTAGATTGTGAATACTGTTGTTTTTTTGTCATTATTACTTCGTTCCTGTTTATCTGACAGCTGCAGGTAGAAGTTTGTCTTTGGAAGTAAATATATTTATCAATTACTGATTTATTATTTGAAATGTTGTTTATATACAGTATGTTGAATCGCTTGCTAGAAGATAAATTTCACATGTTCAGCTGACTTGCTGTGTACCGACTAAAAGAATGGTTCCCAAGCCTTTACTGTCATTGAGTAAACTGACTAAGTGACATTTTAATGGATATTTCATATTATATTCAATGCATAAAAATGACAGTACAGAAGAACTGATAAACTGTATAATTAACCCGATGAATGTTGCATCAGAGATGAGTTTTCCTGTTATTTTTAGGGACTTTTAATACAAATCTGTCTGTATTATGTTTTTTTAATTTATTTTTAACAATCGTTCATATTTAATATGCTTCTTTTTTTGACAAATTTTATTCTCCCTGACACCTGGTCATTGTTCTATCAACTCTTTGTTTTGATTTATAAGTTTATATCTTAAATAATAATCCAAACTTTTCATTTTCTTCACAGAAATGAATGAAATCCTGAGATATAGGCCAACTGTATATTTATTTTTAAAAAGGCCTGGTGACCCCCCATGAAGCTTTGCCGACCTCAAGGAAATCAAAGTCTAAATCCTCTGATTGCAGCTTCTTAAATGTGAATATTTTCTGGTTTCTTTCCTCCTCTATGACAGTAAACTGAATATCTTTGAGTTGTGGACATTTTGACATTTAGTAGACCAAACAAATAATCGATTAATTGAATGAAAATAGTCGTTAGTTGCAGCCCTACAAAAATGCATTGTAATACTTCCCCAAAAAAGGGAAGATTTGTTCAAATGAGTTTTGATGTCTAGATTTCGCAGGATGACTTCTTTTACAAAAACAAATACCAGCGTTGAAGAGTGAGATTCTCTCGTCCTTCAGCTGGAGGTGTCCTTAAGAGAGACTATAAAAATCTACCAGAAAGGTCACGTCTCCTTCAGGGAAGTCATAGAGAATTAACTTATCACCGACACTCAGTAAATTGAATTTATTGTTGCATTTTCTTTGCAGGACTGAAGGAGGACGAGCCAAAGCCGGTTTCACTCTACAAATGTTCTGTGTGTTATTAATAGAGCTGTTAACTGCTTGTATGTACAGTATGTGCAGAGGGTTTTGTCAGGGATGTATTGCATTATCCATCACGTGTCATGATCACACACAGCAGCTCAACAGCACTTTTGCACGATTACACGCCAGAAATCAAACCTGCCTTCTTTCTCTTAATGAGGGTTTTTGTGCTTCCTGTCCAGGCTGGTGTCGACTGCAGGAATCCACCACTAGATGGCAGCATTCTTCCCTTTTTACTGTGTTTCAAGGTGAAATTCAAGAAGAAATTTGGGCTAAAAGATGGTCAAAATTAGACTCACAATCATACTCAGAATTGATATCTATTTTTCTGAATCTTTATTATATCAAATCCACAATTTTATATGAAAGATTTGAGCCCAGTGTTACAAAACTTCCTTTTATTTCGTGATAACTGATCATTTACAGCTCCAAAACATATTTAATATGTATAAAACAATCCTGAAACATGAAATATAAGCATCACTGGTGTAGATTTAACAGTCTGACATACAGGCAGCCCTGTTTTCTTCCTGGTTCAGGTCATACTTTCACCAGTTCAGTATCAGAAACTTCTTTCTTCTGTGTTATTTTCCTGAATCCTGAGTCCTAGCCAAACGCCGACATGGCCCACTGCTTGACGTCCGTTGGGCATTGTGGGTACTTCTGCAGGGCTTCCATGATCTGACTGTGGTCCAGCATGAGTCTCATCAGCTGGTATTCCCTCTGGGTTTTGGCCGAGGAGCTGTCGACCGACTGGATCATCTCCAGCTGCTGCAGGTGCTCGAAGGCCTGATGGGGACGAGTTTTTAAAGTTGGACATTTTTATATATAAATATTCTCTTTTCTTCCTCTGATGGGACTCTTTAAGTGCTTCATACCGACCTTCATGATGACCGGCTGCTCAAAGTTGTACATGGAGTTTGACTTCCTCTGCAGGAACTTCTTAAACTCTAAAAAAAGAAGAACATGTAGAAAAATCAACTAACCGTATACAAGTAAGGTTGATTGTTTTGACTCACAAGCAAACTTAATTTTTCCTTTTTAGCATCAGAGCTAAACTCATTTTATTTAAACTCTTATTTGACAGCCCTAGTTATAAGCTTTTTCTTTATAATTTTACACGTGTCCTGTTTTTCTTGTAGTTGCATATTTGCACTAAAAAGTCAGTTTTCTCCTCTCTGTGCTTTGTACCGTTGTGAACCATTTGCAGGTTGAACGGCTCTCCTTCGTAGAGGTCGTTGAGGTGTTTCATGGCGATGATGAGGCACAACTCCAAGATGGACAGACCTAACGAGAGAGAGAGAAAGAAAACACAAATATAAAAACAGGTTTGAACTTATTAGAGAGCAAAGAGTGAAAGATTTGAACGATTCTGTATTTACCGTGGAGCATATTCGCCTTGGCGTCGGTGAAACACATCTTGCTGGCCTCCAGCAGGTCTGCAGGTTTGATGGCAGGTTTGGCGACAGACACGCGACTCAGACACAACATCTGGAATTAAAGCGGGTTTTTAGTGTGACACTAAATGGCAGATGTTTATAGCAATGAAAATTAGGTTTAGTACCAGCAGCATGTGCATTGAACGGAAGTCCTTGCTGGAGTTGAAGTGTCTCTGTAAAACCTCCTCCACTGACTTGTCTTCACACAGAGTCTGAGGAAAGAAAACAGTGTTTTGATTGTGAACATTTTATTGATTTACTCTAATTTGAGATGTCTCACCTTGACGCTGGCGTTCCAGTCCTGAGCAAACTTGCTGTCGGGGAAATCGTCTGTCACGCTGAGTTGGGTTTGAACTCGCTCCAGGTACTGAGCAAACGTCGGGTTGCTCAGCAGGTGGATCTGTCGGTGGGAAAACCGCGACTTCACGCGCTTCTCCAGCAGCTCCAGAACATCCTGCATGGAAATGACAAACATGTTTCCACCTGTGTTATCTTTAAAAGGATTAGTGAGTGAGTGAGGCGGCTTACCAGTCTGCAGGTAACGCCGACCACAGCGATGGGAGCCTGGGCGGACTGGGAAACGTCAAGCAGGTTGTAGAGCAGCGTCTGGTTCTTGTGGTGAGCGAACAGGTCGAACTCATCCAGGACGAATAACACGGGGCGGCTGCTGCTGCGATCACCTGGACGAAAAACAAGAACATTTAGGTGATTTAACTCAAAACTCTGCATTAAAAGTGATGGATTTTCTAACCTTTCTTCAACGCCTCCAGCAGGAAACCCAGATTCTCTGCAAAACTTCCCTGAAATGAAACAGAAGCAGGTTTTTGTTGCAGTTTTATTTCACTAATAATGACAAAACTCCTTACAGATACTTACAAACACTTTGTCACCAACGACGTTTTCCAGGTGGAGCTGCCGCGTTATTTCTTTTAGTGCTATTCTGTCGTCAGTCTGCAGGAGACCTACAGCAAACAGGCAATACATTTATATTAAGGTAAATTAAATACTCAATAAATACCATTAGGTTTGGTGGAGAATCAGTACCATTGAGATGAACCTGTAGCAGGTTTTTCTGTGCTTCTTTCTCCTTCAGCAGGTCTCTCAGCACACACTTCAGCAGCTGCACACACAAAAACACAAACAATACAGCCCTCCCAGGATTTAAACACACTTCCAACACAATTCATCATCTTCTCGGTCATTTTTTTTTTACCCATAAGCCCATTTTAAGCATGTGTTCTGGCTGCAGAGGCTCACCATTGTTTTTCCTGCCCCCCTAGGACCGACGATTAGCACCGAGTTGCTCTCCCCGTGGACCGCCGTCCGCTTCAGCAGCTCCAGCAGGTGTCTAAAAAAAAAATACAGCGTTAAAACGCCAATACCCATAATGCCCCTCCAGGTGTAGAAATTGTCTTTTTTCCTACTTAAAGTCAGTAACCAAATGATTAAATTGATTATATTGCAGGTGGAACACCTGGGAGGCTCGTGTTGTGTTCAAGTCAGCTGGGAACTAGAGCTTTTCCAGCCTCCAAACTGGGACAGAGCTGTCAGCCAGTTACGACTGAACTGGGTCACTGAGGCTCACACACATCGTCTCTTTATTACAGGTAACAAACCTGCTGCAGTTTCCATTTAGAAACTCAAGGATTTTCCTTTGATTATGTGACCCTTTTACAGCTCTTCTAACTTTGCTAAAAACACATGAAAATAATCAATTTATTAATTATTTATATATATTATAAATATGTATTTAGATATTTTTTATTATATATATAAAATATAATTATTAATAATATAATTATATATCATTATATTCTTATCAATTATATTTATATATCGATACATATATATATATTTATTATAAATAAAAACATAATTAATACTAAAATAATATAATTACATATATAATTATATTATTAATAATATTATATTTATATATCATTAGTATTATTAATATAATTATATATTTTAATAATTACTAATTATTACAAGTTATTATTTTATGTAAATTTCTCAACCACATCAAAATGATTTAATTTAGGTCAAAACAATGTGAAACGTCACCTCAACTCACATCAAACTAATAAAAGGTTTCATGATGAATTAAACGTACTTGTGTTGAGCCTCCACTCCCTCCGGCCTGTCGGGGAGCTGCTGGTGGCAAAGCCGCTCCCTCAACATCTCCTGAACCTGAACATGAATAAAGATATTACAGTGACATCCATAAACAAGTTATAGAAGAGAATAAGTCAAGTTAGCTGATACAAACCTGTGTGATGCATTCTCCCACTGGCAAACTGCCTTTTTCGATCTTCCTCTTACTCATGGTGCAAACTGCAAAACATGTAGTTCATTAAAATAAATTTGTGGTGCCAAAAATGTGCTGCAGGGACTTCCAAGGGTCCTTAATGACATCCCAAGAAAATGAAAACTACTTCAGTATGTTTTATTCCTTAAAGCAGCAACACAATATGAGAGTAATTATTTCAAAATTACCCTCTAAGCCCTAGTTTACTTTCTCACTATCTTCTCACAAGCAGTACTAAGATATAATAATGTATTTAATCCCATGTAGATGTAAAACCATTAGAAATTGCAGTTATTGGTTTGTTTTTCATTTCTTCAAATTCTAGTTTTACATTTGTTTACACCTACCGCTGTTCACGTGCACTATCAATTCTCCAGATCTACATCCTTTTATTTGTATATTACAATTGCATGCATTTTTATACTGTATATATTTTATTTATTACAAAATATTGATAGATGCATAGATGTACTTGATCCCAGGCAATGCACAGGAACAGTTAATACACAGTAAATATACATACTGTATCAACACCAGATATATATATCTATAGTATACACAATATAAAGAATATATTAGATACATTCTGAATATACCAGACTACTACAGCTAACTTATAAAATATAAACATAGAATAACAATAACATACTATATACATAGGCTGAAGTAAAACAAAACTTGTGCTACTTTCATTCTGTGTTGTATTAGTGCATGTCAAAAACACACGTGCTGTTATGTGTCAGTTAAATGCAAGTTTACACCAAACTCCACTGCAGCATTCATCAAAACACTATAATCTCGCTTAGTGACATGTGCACTAATGTTGTAACATTAGATAAGATATATAATATATGAGGACAGATCAATATTCAATTCGGCATATAGTTAATGCAACAAGAACCATCTATTTTAATACAATTTCCACTTTTATAGCTGCCTAGGAGGTGTGTTTACGTTACCATACAATAACATCCCTGAGGCTTTAGTGGATGATAAAATAAAATCCCTGAGGTTTTAGTGTATGATATGCATGCCGAATTATAAAGTGAGTCGTAATTATTCAAAAGCAATGCAAATTGTCTTAAAGGTTGTATTAATCTTTGCTGGAAAGCAAGAAAATTCTAAAATGTCTTAATTTATGAATGGAGTCTGGTATGACTTTCTCTCCACGCTTGAAACTGAACGTTTTGTCTTAACGAGGCAAGATTACATTAACTATATACTTACATTAACGTTAGCTTGTCTAAAAACATTAAATAATAACGAGACATACCTGGGAAAACAACAGAAATTCACCTACTGAGAGATCTCAATCTTCGCGGGAAATCTGCTCTGCCAGCAGTGACGATTTCCGGCTGTTGTGGATTCTCCTGCTCTGATTGGCTGAGGCTTCAGAATAGAAATGCACTGTCACATATACAGTATATGGCAGCTAATCACAGTTACATAATAATAATAATAATAATAATAATAATAATGATATTAATATTTATATATATAATTATATTATATTATGAATATATACAATTATTTAAGAGGCACTTGATCATTTACACAACATTATCATATGTGTGTTATTAACATGATATCAATATTTAATTTTTACATGTCATGCTATCACGACACCCCTAGTAGGAATATTATTATTATTATTATTATTGTTGTTATTGTTCTTATTACTGTGTACATTTTTGCAAATATTTGGCAAATAAAAATTATATTTTATTTGTCTTTAAAAGCATCTATAAAATGAATGTTGTACTATATTATTATTATTATTATTATGAATAATAATAATATTGTGTAAATATTTGCAATTTTTTGGCAATAGAAAAATTATATTTTATCTGTCTTTAAAAACATCTACGAAATTAATGTTATAATATATTATTATTATTATTGTGTAAATCTTTGCTATTTTTTGGCAATAGAAACATAATATTTTATCTGTCTTTAAAGCATCTATGAAATGAATGTTATAATATATTATTATTATTATTATTATTATTGTGTAATTTTTTTGTAAATTTAAAAAAATATATATATATATTCTATTTGTCTTTAAAAGCATATATGAAATTAATGTTACATTATTATTATTATTATTATTATTATTGTGTAAGTTTTTGCAATTTTTTTTCAAATTAGAAAATTCATTTTATTTGTCTTTAAAAGCATCTGTGAAATGAACACATCTTTAAGCATTTTCAGGCAGAAAACATCTGTGTGATCCCAACAACATCTGGATTTGTGATGTACATCATTTCAAAAGATGACAGTGATTGCCCTAACGCAGGCATTTATATGTAATTATAATTCGATTTTTTTTAAAGATCTGTAAAGCCATAACTGCCACCACCGCTCTGATTTTGCTAAAATTAGGAGGGATGGTTCATGTGAACGCCTACAGAATATCTTATACTCACTCACAGTGATGGTGAAGAAGCTCTGGAGATACTTAAACACTTCCTGTGGCTTTTGGTTGACGGATGAAAAAAAAAGCACAATAAACCACCAGATATCTCACAAATCGTCTCCCAGTCTGCGCTCACATTCAGCCTGTCACATTATTCTAAAATACAGCTCCCCGCTCACATATTCAGCTCTGTGTTTGCCCTTAAAAATACATGAAGCGGCCCTTTTACAGCAGACATACACTGAATTAATTTAACGTCTCCTCGGGTTTGACCTTCAAACAAAAATTTGCACCCTGAGCTGCGTCTTCTTTTCCCTTCAGATGACTGAACTCCTCCATTTTTGAGCTTTTGTGACCTTTATTTATCCAGGGACATTATTTTGCTGAGCATTTGTTTTTGCTTCGGTGCCACTATGTTTCATATTTTCTTGAAATAACCACAATACAACAGTTCCTTTGTGATACTGTTGTCTATTGTTCAATAAGTCTACCAGCTGGTTTGGTAATACGGTGTTAGTATTTATTTCTATTTTAAATCTCTAATAGTATCACTATATACCTGTCGTTTTTTGTATCGTTACTCTTTTCACTAGTTTTTAATATTTTAGCTCTGTTTCATAATGAATTGTGAGAGGTGCTACAGAAACCTTCCAATTAATGTAATTAATTATCAACATTACAGCAATTTGCAGCTTAATCTTGTTAACACAATACGCCTCATTAATATGACACAATACCTCCGAGCTATTAGCAAAATAACTGCTGCTAATGGGATTATTAATTTTATTACCTTAACAAGGGGCTCATTAATTTATTTTTAACCCTGACAATGAATATGTTATTACTTTGAATATTATTAAACTGAGGTTTATGTGTCGTATTTTAAAAAAACACTCTGGTGATTTAATGTTTTAGCACTAAACACTTTTACGGCAACAATATCAGGAACCAATTGTTTATTTAAATCATAATAAATACAGTTATTTATGCCAATAGAGATCTTAATTTTTGTTTTAAAACCATTGTGATGTGTGTTGCGGTTTATGGGGTTAGGTCAGGGGTCAGCAACCTTTACTATCAAAAGAGCCATTTAAGGCAAAAAAAAAATCTGTCTGGAGCCGCAAAACATTTGAGCATTGTGATGAAGGTAACACAGTTTATAGTCTAAGTATATAGTATATAAGTCTAATGCAGTGAGGGACAAAGTGCAAATGTACTATGGAGTATTAGGGCCACATTGAAGGAAAAACATCTGAGATTTACACAATAAAGTCAGAATATTACGAAAAAAAAGTCATAATATTACGAGAATAAAGTCATAACTTTACGAGAAAAAAAAGTCGTAATATTACGAGAATAAAGTCATAACTTTACGTGAAAAAAAGTAAAATAATACCAATAAAACAGGTAAATAAATATAAACAGAAGTGTTACACTAGAAGTATAAAATACAAAAAAATAGATGTAATGTAAACAGAGGTAATTGCACTGGTAAAATAGGTAGGGTAGATGTAATAAATAAAATGTAAATAAAGGTAGTTGCACTTGATGTGTATATTGCATCAAGGATATATTGCACATACAAATGTATTTCACATTCACTGTATTAATATTGCACATAATAAATCTGTGCAATCAGTTGTTTCCTGGTTAATTTACAAATGTTATCCCCAACTTTATCCATGCATATCCCCTGTATATATCTAAAGAGCTCTGGGGTGCATCACCTCTCTCCATCTGCTGGCTGCTGGCTGCTCCTACTCCGCGCATGCGCAGTGTGTCTCTCCATCATTCCCATCAGATCCCAGTGAGTGTAGGAGCACCAGCAGAGAGAAGAGAGACAACTATAATGGGTAGGTTTCTTCTTTATATCTTTATATTCTTTATTATTAACGCACATTAACACCGTTTCATCACCGGGGTGCATTCACCAGCATTACTGGCTGTTTACAGGTTGATTTGATGCAGATAATATGTATATATTAGTGCCTGAAAAGCGTCTCTCTTCTTCTTCTTCTCTGCAAACGCAACGGCTAGTTAGCTCAGCATTAGCTTAGCATGCTAAGCTAATGCTAAGCTAACACCGTGCTAGCTCGGCCTAGCTCGGCCTGCTTTGGCTCGAATACATAACTCAGGCCTAGCTGCTTTTTACTTCGACATTTATGAAGTCTGGATCTAGATAAAGGGTCCTTAAAGTGACCGACACCGGTTCTGGTTCGGCAATTAAATGCTAAACCGTTATTAGCTTAGCATAGCTAGCTCTCTAATTCATTAACGTTACAACAAGCTAGCATGCTAACTAGCCTGCTAGCATGCTAACCTAGCCAGCTCAGATGCATCAAAAAAGACTTGATTTCTCTTGTTTACACGGTCTCTTTATAAGTGTTATACGTTTATAAGAGTTTAAGCTGCTCTGTGATAAAAACACACAACATTTAACACCTTAATCTTGTTGTTAAAAGGTTAATAAAGCTTGCCACAGTTGGTTTAAAGCTAATTAAGCTAAGGTTGCTTTGGTAAATGTACACAAGCAATCCAGGTTTTTGGGGTGAAAAAGTCTTGTCATGTAGCAGGCTGCAGGTGCAGGACAGTATGGGTTAATTTACCACCTTTTTTACCAGCATTTAGCCAAACTCAGTGCAAGATTTAAAGGCTCTAGGTTGGAGAATTAATGTCTGAAAGAGCAAGGGGTGGATGTGTTGTGGTCCAATGCATCAAAAAAGACTTGATTTCTCTTGTTTGCACGGTCACTTTATATAATAATAATATATAGCTGCTCTTTGATTAAAACACACAACATTCATCACCTTAAGCTTGCTGTTAAAAGGTTATTAAAGCCTGCCACAGTTGGCTTAAAAGCTAATTAAGCTAAGGTTGCTTTGGTAAATGTACACAAGCAATCCAGGTTTTTGGGGTGAAAAAGTCTTGTCATGTAGCTCAGCCAACTTGTCAACTTTTAAAGGCTGCAGCTGCAGGACAGTATGGCTAATTTACCACCTTTTTTACTAGCATTTAGCCAAACTCCAAGCAAGATTTAAAGGCTCTAGGTTGGAGAATTAATGGGTTTAATGTAGTCTGAAGGAGCAAGGGGTGGATGTGTTGTGGTTCACTGAGAGCTGCTGGACCATTCTGCTGTTGCACAGTTTGTCCTTTTTTATAATGCTCAGGTTTATATTACACAAACAACATATGACAGACCCTGCTCTCTTGGCACTAAATGCTTTTATTAGAGATCCACCAATGCAGATATAAATGCACCAAAAAATGCTCCTGGGATGCATGATCATAAGTGGTCAGGGGACATTTGCGCCACCTTTATATAGAGCATACTACATGACACACCTCCTAAACACTGTCTGCTCAAGGTGACATATAATGGCATTGCTATACTCATAATGTACCCATGTGGCTGAACACACATTTGTATTTCTTTCTGTTCAGCAGATAATAATAAAAAATGAGCACAAATCTGATCATAAATGGCCTGCTGTGTCCAATGCATCAAAAAGACTTGATTTCGCTTGTTTGCATGGTCACTTTATAAAGATGGAGTTTGCAGCTGCTCTGTGATTAAACACACAACATTTAACACCATGTGCATGTTGCTAAAAGGTTAATAGAGCTTGTGCACAGTTGGCTAAAAAGCTAATTAAGCTCAGGTTGCTTTGGTAAATGTACACAAGCAATCCAGTTTTTTGGGGGTGAAAAAGTCTCGTCATGTAGCAAAGCCAACTTGTCAACTTTTGAAGGCTTTTTGATCACTACAAAATATAAAGAGGATGCATTCATTTCACTGTAATATAACAAATATCAAACCACTTTAATGATACCAGGACACGAGAGAAAGATAATGAGATGCACAAAGCTACTTTGTCTGACCATATTCTTTAAAATTTAGACATTGAGAGAGAACATTTTCATTTACTTACTTCAGGACTGCAAATTCAGTTACTCAGGAACCTTTGGCTGCAGTTCCACTTGTCATTTTGATGAGATTTCTTATCTAAAACATTTCTTTCTTTCTGGGACTGCATTGCTGTACGTCTCCGTTGGCTTTATTTATGTTTTTTTCTGCATTAACTCTTGGTCCATACTGCTTGTATGAAGTTTGCAGCTGGATTGAGTCCAAACTCTGTAGGATTCCCATCACATGCAAGGCAGCTTTCCCCAAAATATGTTTCCAATGGTGCTGCATCTTTTCCTCAATGTTATGTTGGGGAAAAAAAGGGAAATATTTATTAAAGATTTACCTTCCCAGTTGCCACAAAATGTGTGATACTCGCACTATTTTTTGCAGTCAAATCGCAGACATCAGTGACTCTGTAGTGACGTCAGGATTCATGTTACTATCCTTGTCGTTTATTGAGGACATATCTCTCCAACATCCCCTGCTGCAGGACAGTATGGCTAATTTACCACCTAAAGCTATGGTATTTAACCAAACTCCAAGCAAGATTTAAAGGCTTTAGGTTGGAAAATGAATGGGTTTAATGTAGTCTAAAGGAGCAGGGGATGGTGGATGTGTTGTGGTTCACTGAGAGCTGCTGGACCATTCTGCTGTTGCACAGTTTGTCCTTTTTTATAATGCTCAGGTTTATACTACACAAACATATGACAGACCCTGCTCTCTTGGCACTAAATGCATTTATAGAGATCAACCAATGCAGATATAAATGCACCAAAAATGCCCTGGGATGTTTGGGTGAAAAAGTCTTGTCATGTAGCTAGCCAACTTGTCAACTTTTGAAGGCTGCTGCAGGTGCAGGACAGTATGGGTTAATTTACCACCTAAAGCTATAGCATTTAGCCAAACTCCAAGCAAGATTTAAAGGCTATAGGTTGGAGAATTAATGGGTTTAATGTAGTCTGAATTCCACCTGAAAATATCAGGTTATTGTCAGTTTTTTGGTGTGTAAGTGGTCTACTGGGAGCAGTGCAAACAACATATGACAGACCCTGCTCTCTTGGCACTGAATGCATTTATAGAGATCCACCAATGCAGATATAAATGCACCAAAAAATGCTCCTGGGATGCATGCTCATACGTGGTCAGGGACATTTGCGCCACCATATATAGAGCATACTACATGACACACCTCCCAAACACTGTCTGCTCAAGGTGACATGTAATACTATACCGCTATACTCATAATTTACCTGTGTGGCTGAACACAAATTTGTATTTTTTCTGTTCGGCAGATAATAATAATAAAAAATGAGCACAAATCTGATCGTAAAAGGCCTGAAATAAATTATTGGTGTCAGCAACTAAATATGTAGTGTTTAGTGTGTGACAAATTAACCAGACCTTAAATCACATTAAGGCAGCACAGCTGTGAGGCACATTTAGGGTCAACATATTTTTATTAGGACTGTCAATCGATTAAAATATAATATATTTTTCATCTGTTCAAAATGTACCTTAAAGGGAGATTAAACACTCAAGTAATTGTTTCAGATTTTCTTCATATTCATGCTGGTTTTGTAGAATTCAAGCAAGTCATGGTTAACATGTTGTGTAATAGTGATGCTCATTACTCAGAGAGGTTGGAAGGAGATATACGTTATTATATTATTATTATAGATATACGCGTTATTATCACGTTAACTTTGACAGCCCTAGTTTTTATCTACGTATACGTCTTTTAAGGTTATACTGGACTGATTTTACAGGTAATCTCCCCTATTTCAGTGCCCGGGACAGTGCCGCTGCTGCACTACTGTTAACATTAGTTTTAATCATGTATTGGTGTACGTCCCCTCAGTTTTATTAGTGCCACGCTGTTGAGCGTTTTTCTCTCTCCGCCATGGCTCCGTTCCCAAACAAACTAAAACATGATACAGCGTGCGTATGGCGTTACGTCATTTTGCATGCGTAACTGTCAGAACACATCAATACAGAGGAATCGATAGTCATGGAGGCATGATATGCCAAGGAATCAGACAACTGGGAACCGATTCTCTATTCCCATCCCTAGCGTTTTCCCTGCCTGCCAAAGTGGCGGATGACCTTACAATTTTACCTGCCACTGCCAACAATTTACCCACATTTGGAGGGTGGCGGGTGCTAATTTCAGACCCTGGGTATCAACATATTTTTATCTACGTCTTTTAAGGTTACACTGGACTGATTTTACAGGTTATTTTAAAGGCTATCCTCTAGGGCTGTCCCGAAAGCTTCGGTGAGAAATATTTGAAGGTATTCGAAGCTTCACGGCGTGGCGTTCTTCTGTCTGTCTGTCTCCATCTCCCCCATTTCAGTGCCTAGGATAGCGCCTCTATACACAACAAACAGTAATATCTGTCTGAGAAAAACTAATAATAATGAATGTTGAAGATGAATAATGTGGGATTATTCCTTACTTCATGGGCTATTTTTGGATTTATACATTATTATTCCATACTTATAAAGTAAAAAAAAAAAAAAACAAAGCATTCAAATACTGATGTAGAGGTAGATTACCATGGCAACGGTTGAAACTTCCCTACTATCCTCTCACCGTTATTGTTTCTAAATAGCTTTATTAATTTGGCAGTAGGTGTTACTACAACCATACAGTCCAAATGCTGGTAAACTTTTGTCGTGTTCTCCTACAGTCAACATTTAAAGATCTCATGTGAATCACGAGTTGGCGGCGGGTAAAGTTTACCAGCTGCTGTATAACCTCGTAGATAAAAAAAAAAAATGTCGTGTCCTAGTCAGGATGAGTCAAGACAATTAGATTGTGGTTTGGAAAGACCTTTGTTACAGGCAAATTAAAGCTCCCTTGATCACTACAAAATATAAAGAGGATGCATTCATTTCACTGTAATATAACAAATATCAAACCACTTTAATGTTACCAGGACACGAGAGAAAGATAATGAGATGCACACAAGCTACTTTGTCTGATCATATTCTTTAAAATTTAGACATTGAGAGAGAACATTTTCATTTACTTAAGCTGCCATCCTTAATGGACTGCAAATTCAGTTACTCAGGAACCTTTGGCTGCAGTTCCACTTGTCATTTTGATGAGATTTCTTATCTAAAACATTTTTCTCTTTCTGGGACTGCATTGCTGTACGTCTCCGCTGGCTTTATTTATGTCCTTTTCTGCATTAACTCTTGGTCCATACTGCTTGTATGAAGTTTGCAGCTGGATTGAGTCCAAACTCTGTAGGATTCCCATCACATGCAAGGCAGCCTTCCCCCAAAATATGTTTCCAATGGTGCTGCATCTTTTCCTCAACATTATGTTGGGAAAAAAAGGGAAATACTTATTAAAGATTTACCTTCCGAGATGCAACAAAATGTGTGATACTTGCGCTATTTTTGCAGTCAAATCGCAGACGTCAGTGACTCTGCAGTGACGTCAGGATTCATGTTACTATCCTTGTCGTTTATTGAGGACATTCCTCCCCAACATAATTTCTGATGGAAAAACAACAACAGCACACGTTAAGGACAATATGGGATTAAATTCAGGGTCAACTTCCATTTTTATTTCCCGCTTTTTTTCCTTTTTGTTGACACAATTTCCCTTATTTATTCTTGCAGTGATTGCGGAGCGTCTTTAAATGATTGTACATTTTGTACAGATAAAAAATGTGATTAATTTGCGATTAATCACGATTAAATATGGACAGTCATGCGATTAATCACGATTAAATATGGACAGTCATGCGATTTATCACGATTAAATATTATAATCGATTGACAGCCTTAGTTTGAATTATATAACCCACAATAACTGTGACACTTTCATTCACTTTGCTATAATATGAAGCTTATAAACATGAGTTACATCAGGACAACTTGTATTTTGCTGTGTCTATGTCTTTTCTATGAAAACAACTGAGAGTTTTTCCTCAACTTCCTTAACGTTGTCTTCATGCAAGCAATCTATACTGGCATAAACAACTTGCAGGAGAAGACCCAAGCTGATGAATCGCAGTTTTGTGTCGCCCACGTGGTATATCTGAAGCCGCCGTAGCCCTGACAGTTACATTTTTGAGGAGGATGCTAGCTACCGCAGCTATGTCGTAACCCGTTAACGCACCACTAAAACACAGTTTTAGCTGCTCCACTTTCATCGCTTTAAACTGCTAAGCAACCACAAGAAAGTCAAGGTTGTCATTCTTTAATACATTTAAAAAATCCACCTTTCCAGTGCTCTAATAATTTAATTCACTTTGCATTTCTGGTACCCGCAATGCCCTGAGTTCGACCACCTCTCTGTCCTTCCTCGCTGTCTCTGCGTCTCCTTCTTGTTGCTGTGAACAATAAATGTGAAAAGGCCAAGAACATAATCTTAAAAAAGATCAGCCTGCAGTAAAAGGTTACAGATTAGCAGGTACCATCTGTAATTTGGATGTGGTATTTCTTGAGAGAGTCAGGAAATGGTGGGGAGAGATGGGCAGTAAAATGGTGAGAGATTTAAATATGTGCTTTCACATTAGCAAGGTGGCAGATTTAGATGCTTTTGCTTTGCCAAAGGTTAAGATGAAAACATTTGGCTGTGGCATCTCTGTAATTTTTAATCAAAATGTCTTTGGTTTGAATCTGGTCCAGAACTTTTGCTGCACATCTGATTTGAACAAACAAAAAAAGCCAAAATACCAAAGTGAAACCTTAAAAATAGAGGTTAAACATGCGTCACAGCCGGAGATGTCCTCTGCACGACGCACTTGTTGGAAAAAATTATGTTTTTCCTCCAGTGTGAACACAACAATAGAAATAAAGGTTTTCTCTGCGTTTTCTAAACATGGTGCTCTGGGAAATGAGATTTTAACGATCTCTGATAGGACACTACGCACCTCTCCTGAGATGATGAGGTGCGTCTGTTGCTGCTGCTGCGTATTTCCAGATAAACAGCTGCCTCATTTTTACTGTGCCACGGGTATACCTCCCTCTCTCTTCCTCTGTGGTGGTGGTGTCACTGGGTTCGGTCTCAGCGGCTCACAGGGCAGTTATGAGTCAGCAGCACCGGCGGCTGAGAGGAGGCTTTGCATGGAGCGCCATCACTCACGTACAGAGATTTACCAGCTTTGATGGGGCTTCTACCACTGTTTGAAATGCTCTGTCTGAGAGACGGGGAAAACTGACAATAATGCCGTTTTTGTTTTCTATCCATAGCATCATATTTTGATGATACAATGACAAAAAGTCTGACATCTACATTGGTCATAACAATTTTGATTTTAAACCTGCAATATTTGTATCATGAGATGTGAAGCAGATCAGTATTTTGGCCCATTAATACATTTTTGTTTAATTGGCGTTGGATATAAAGACTTGCTACAGGCACTGGTATGACATGAAATATGTTCCAGTATGGTATCTCCGTCATTGTATTAAAACATTTAAAAATATCTTTTCCAGCAATTATTTAGCATTTTTCCTTTCAACAGGACAATGGACATAATTGGTTGTAAATGAAAACACTGGTGTCAGAAATTGAAGGGGCTTTTATACCATTTATGTCTTCCATTCCCAGAGCAGATTAAATTATAGACTTACTCATGCAAAGCAAATGGATCGCATCGACCATTAATTCATTCCTCTTCTGTTCTGCCTCACAGGAACCATGGGAATACCACTACCCATCTGCGTTTGGGAACCAATATGTTGAACACACTCTACTTGTCCGACTGAGGGACTGAATCCTGGGCGGCAAAAGACAAATGGTAAAAAATTAAGACTTTCCTGTGAAAGCACAGATCCCAACATTTTCAGCCAGCATCTTCCCGAGTCGGATGGCTCTGAATGACAAGATGCATTAATGGACGTCCACGCACCATTCAGCGCCGTAACCATGAAGCAGCTGAAAGGGTAGGGTCTGCCGTGAGCTCGCCTCACCCTACCCGACCACCCACCCGTCAGCTCTACCTGAGAGCAAACGTTGAAGCATAACCCTGCAGCTCTACCCAACCATCCCTCCTCCTCCTCCACCACGGCTTTGGAAGACGAACATGACGTGCATTGCGAAGACGCTGGTTGATGTCTGATATATATACCTCTGAGGTGTCGAGCGTAAAACCAGTGGAGCAATGAATGGCGGAAAGGACTGTGAGGCGGGAGATGAGAGGCAGGCCTTCCCTGTCCAGGTCCCCATTGGCTGGCAGCGCAAGCCGGACCACGGTGGCGGGGTCGTATACATAAGGTAAGAAAAACTAAATTTCTGGTATTGTGACATCCCTAGTGCATAATGTGGCTATAAGTAGATGGGTTCAGTTATAGAAATCATGTAATTCATGTAATATATCAATAGTGAACATCAGGTTTTGTTGTCGGTCTGAGCGCCCAGCTGGTTTGTTTACTGTCCACTCATCTCTAATTGATTGGCTCAGCAGGAGGTGAACAGAAACACGGTGACTTGTTGAGAATGTAGCTTGCTCTAGTGAAGCTGCAGCGTTTTTGGCATCTAGTCACTGTAGAAATCTCTTAAACTTATTGTTTTTTGGGAGGCTGCTGGTAACATTGCAATAAGCGTTCCCTTGACACAGGTTAACTGCAGCCCTCATGTTCGCTTGGATGGGAAACACCAAATTCTGGTAAATTTCACAACGCCTCCTTCAAGAAATCATTCGTTTACAAAATCCAGTCATCTTGTGCAACCGGGGCTTTGACTAATGGGTTGGATCCCTCACCAGTCATCGTGTTATGAAGACTGGAAGTTGGTGTCCTTCCCAGCATACGAACACCAGCGCGGGTATTTACCAGCCACAATGAACTAAAGCAGTTGGCTGGTGTCAGGTTTATTTTGGGTGTTGGAAAGAATCCTGTCTACTTCTGTGACCGTGGCCTGATACTGTCACCACCGCCGCACTCTTGTATTTGCTTCATGTTCTTTTACATTTAAAGTGTGCGTTTGCTGCAGGGATGTGCAACTGTAGATCCTCACAGTGGATATTTTCACAGCAGCTGTGGTTGATGATTCAGTGCCAACTTATCAGTGTTTGATAGCATCAACCAATAGTACATACTGTTCTTCTTTAATTGGTACGATGTATTTTTCTTTTTTCCCCTCTCATTTCTTGTGGCTTTATTGCAGCTGTGACTACTTTTAGTCCTTCAATAAATCCTGGTTTTACAGGCATGAATTGGGTAAAAAAAAAACAACAATAGCATAAGTGGTATATTATTGTTTGGTTTATTTTGATAATGTTTGTTTGTCTCCTACTAGTAAAAAAGTGTCTCCATGTAGATAAATAAATACACAAATAATAGGAAGACATTTGCATGCATGCCTCAGCTGCTGCCTGTTCTCGCTCAGGAGAGTGTGTCTAAGAGAGGGAGTCTCGTGCCGGAGGCTTAAAAACATGACAATTAATATTTATACTCGATGTTGGCGATTATAGTCAACAAGCCGCAATACATTGAGTATATTCGATATATCGCCCTACTTTCAATTATTGTTTTTACTTCATATGGACAGAAGAATCCCACTGTGGAGTGGGAGGATTTTACTGTTTGATTTCATGGTTGCAAGCCTGTAAAACCTGCAGCAAAACCTGCCTGAAGGAGCTGCTAACCCGTGTCTGTCAATGGAGCATTTCAGTGTGCAACGGTTTCTTTTCATCCTCTGAGTCAGGAATAAAATCGTGGTGGGAGAACTAAACTCTTGTAATGTTTATGCACACAGATGTTCAGTTAAATGCCAAATATTGTTGAGAACTTCAGTCTAAACCCCATTTTAAACAATACAATGCTGCAATATATAATATGATAGGAGGAGTATTTGTGCTGTGGAGCTCCATCAGCCTAACATGGTTGTTTTCTGTGTGCAGTCCCAGTGGCTCGGTGCTGTCCAGCTTGGAGCAGGTAAAGACCTACCTGCTGACAGATGGAACCTGCAAATGCGGCCTGGAGTGCCCACTCATCCTCCACAAGGTAATTTTTTGTCCTGATTCATTTAAAACACAGCAGGTCGGGCGCAGATTTTACAGCTGCCTCTTCACTGGACTCCAGAAGATATCCTGATTAAATATTAAGATGGAAGTCCCAATCGGAAAATTAAATTAAAATGCTGTTGTCCAAAAATTACAGCTAAACAAGGAGATTAAAAACAGTCAATCAAACCTAAACTTATCTTTTTTTTTTTTTTATATTCCCTCTTTTTTTATGCCTACCCGTGGCCGGAGGCATTAGGTTGTACGTCCAGGTTACGGGTAGGATAAAACAATGAAGTGATGACAATTTGGACAGACATGGATGTGAACTGCAACTTACCTGGTTGGCGGAGGCATACAACCGTGAGGTGGTAATTCTAGCTACTCTTGGAGGAGAAGTAAAAGTCAGTGAAGACATTAGATATGGCGGACGGAACCTGCCAAAATCGAAAGTAAATGAATAATAAATAAATAAATGACTCGATAAATAAATAAATATGTCATTAAATGCAGCAAAAACAATATTAAAATTAAATGTAGCCATTAATTAATTGAGAAAATGTGATATAAATTGATATTTCTGTTTTAATTTGCTTCTTTATTTATTTATCTTTTTATTAATTACCTTATTTATTGACTCTTCTATTTGATTTTCCTTTTTTATTTATTCCTGCATTTATTTTTATACATTTTTGTATTTATTTGTTAATTTTTGCATTTCTTTTTTATTTCTTTATTCATTTTTTAAAATTTATTTTTGCACTTAATTTTATTTCTTTGCACATTTTCTCTATGCATTTCTGCCTCATTATGCATATGAAATAAAATAAATGCAAAAAGTAAAAATGAATGCAAAGATTAATAAAAAAATTGATAAATAAATAAATAAACAGAAGGGTAAATAAATAAAGGAATTAATACAAAGATAAATAAATAAAGAAGCAAATTAAAACAGAAATATCAATTTATGTCACATTTTGTCAATTAATTCATGGCTACATTTATTTTTAATATTATATTTGCTACATTTAATTACATATTTATTTATTTATTGAGTCATTTATTTATTCATTTATTTTTGACAGTCCTCCATAATTACAGGCTTGGTTGTGCAGGGGTTTTAACCAATCGGTCATTTTCTGTACACTTTGCTTTAATTTCCATCTATGCCAGATGTTTAATTGATCGTACTAAGTGAACACAAATGGGAAAACATTATATTTAACATTTCATGAGCCTCGTACGATTTTAAGGTTAGTTAATTTTAACAGTTAATTTATTTTGCAAGAATTAAAGGCTTCTAACTGTTTGTTGCTTTTGGTAATTGCTTGTAAAAATTGACTGGAGCAGCTGTTGTGACGGGTGATCAGGAACTTTTCCACTTATTACAGATTTGCTGCAAGTCACTGAGAATGAGTGTTCGCTAAATGCCTCTTCAGACTACATGATATTTTAATTCTTGACGTGTCTTCGCCTCAAGATAGGACACTTATTTGACATTCGATACGGCGGCTAGGAAGGAGGAAAGGGATAGAGGAATGAAATAAACATGTCTGTGAGGAGGAAACGGTGTCGCACCAGTCAAACCAAGGTGAAAACAACTTCTGACAGGCTGTTGTTAAAGTGATGCTTGTTGAAATGGTCTTTTGAGTATCAAAAAGTAACCCTGTCAGCTTGAAAGGTGGCTGTAAAAAGTTTGTAGTTTTGTCCTTCATGGAGTGCAGTGGCTGTGGTCAGCTTGAATTAAAGTCACTTACAATGAATTCCAACAGTTACCAGTTTTCATGGTGGAAAAAAGAGTATAAAAAATGTCCAGAGAAACCTCTCAAACCTGCCGGCAGCATAATCTACCTCTACCCTTTCCATATGCTCAGCATGTATGAAATAAATTCAAGCTGACCACCTCCACTGATCTCTGTGAAGGTCCAACCTACAAATGTCGGGGAGTCGTGAGGCATCCACTGTATCACATTACACGGGGTAATCCGACCGATTATCCTTCTTGAAGCTAAATTTGTCCCCAACTCACCACGTCTGTCGGATCAAGACATTATCAGGCTGATATCGTCTCGTCTGGGAAAACGTTGAGGTCTCTGCTCTATTATTTATGTTTAATAAAACAGATGTAAACCCCCCAAACCTAAAAGATTTTCCTCCATCCCCTTTTCCACGTGCCCCTAAATTGTCTTCTGTCGACAGAAAACAGTTTATTCACATTACAGTCTGTAGGTCTGTTTTTAAGTGGGATTGTATGAGATACATATCCATAGTCAGTGTATTACCTACAGTAGATGGTGGTCCGCACAGAAGCAAAGCAATGTTCTTGTACACATCTTTGTGTATAATTTTTGACCATCTTGCTCCTCCTTCCACTACCAGGTAGAAGTCTCATTTTAAAGAATGGTGCAAAGAATGAAACGGCAAGACTTGTAGGAGCGTGACCAAAATAAAAAAAAACGAATTTACATGTTCAAATCCCCGGTCTTCTTCCTCTAGGTGTTCAACTTCGACCCAGGGGCGGCGGTCAAGCAGAGGACAGCGGAGGATGTGAAAGCAGATGAAGACGTCACCAAACTCTGCATTCACAAGAGGAAGCTTCTGGCGGTGGCCACGCTGCACAGGAGCATGGGAACGCACCCACCTCTGACGCTGACCAGTCCAGGAGGAGGTACAAGTAAATCCAGTTGTTTCAACGCAATGTTTTTTTTGATTGCAGCCTTTAGACACATATATGCAGAGGTAAGCTGGTTGCTGGTGCTCCTATCTGCAGTAGCTTTGTATTTGTTTCTGCTGAAAGCAACGCCAGCAACCAGCCAAATGTTGGTGAAATTTGTCTGGTAGTTTTTCTCCACATTACCATCCAGTTTGGTAGAAAATCTTTTGAAGTCAAGCAGTTTATTTAAGCACTGATATTAACTAGTTTGCCATTTTTATGTTTTTTGTCCAAGGTGTTGGTATTGATTTAACTCAAGTGTGCTTTTTTTGGCCTCAAGGTACATCATCTGTGGTCACCGCGCATTCCACGTCTCAACGAGCAATAAGGACTAAACCCCACGACGGCCTGCCCAACGCTGTCGGCCCTTTCAAGATGATGATGGTAGCTGGACAGCAGCAGCAGAGGCTGTATCCACCCCAGGAAACGGGTGGAGCCCAGCATCCAGAGCTCTACTCTGGGTACTCCAGGCCCCAGAGGATGGGCAGTGGGGAGCCAGGCCCCAAATCCCCTTACCGGGTTGGGTATGGAGGCATGCTGAGCCCACCTCCCTCCAGTATTAAGCTGTATGGAGATGGCTCACAGTCTCCCAGCGCGGACACTCTGGGCAGCCCTGACGGCTTTCCAAGGACCAATCCTTGTGGGTTTCCAGGAGCCGGCAGTCCTGGCTCAGCCTCCATCCATGGGAACTCTAGGACGCCTCTTTCCCCACCCAGTGTAATGCACCATGGCTCCCCCGCAGGCCAGCCATCTTGCGCCATGACAGGGAGGACTAGCACGCCCCTCTCCCCCACGGCCACTGCCAAAAGCCCTGTCATGAACATGAACATGCCTCGGGGGAACTTCCCCCCTGGTATGGATATGCCCCGTGCAGCGTTTCACCATAAAACACAGCCCCCTGTGCATCCCGTACCGCCGCCTCCATCCATACCACCATCCTGTGCCCTTCAGAAAAGGCAGTTGACCTCCGAAAAAGACCCATTAGGCATCCTGGACCCCATCCCCAGCAAAGTCGGCCAGCCCCCCACCAACGCCCCAAACCCCTCCAGCTTCCAGCCTAACATCCACTCTCAGGTACAAATGATGAATGTAAACATCCCCCCTCCCGCCATCGTTCCCTTGCCAAGCAACTTACCTTTACCCACATCGAAGTCTGGGCCTGTGGGGCACGGCGGCCATGTTCAAAGGACTCAACAGGGTGGTCCGGCTTCCTCCATGTCCCCCTCCCCTGTCACCTCCCCTGTCCACATGGCGGGGCCTGTCCTGGCCAGAATGGAGGCCTCCCCTCATCGCTCACGCTCATCCTCCACCTCCTCTGACCACGGGAACTTTGCAATGCCCTCGGGGCACCAGGCCCCATGTGGCAACATGAAGGTCCCCCCTCGCTCCCCCAGGTCTGCCATGGGATCCCCAAGGCCAGCCATGCCCTCCAGCCCCTCCACCAACAAAACTGACCCGCACCACCAGTACAAAGACTCCCAGATGCTGCCTGGCATGGGGAACTCGATTGGAACGCAGCAGCACAGCAACCCCATGTACTCACCCACCTCTTCCTCCTCGTCGTCCTCTTCTCTGGCAACCCCCAGCGCTTCACAGAAGGGCCACCCAGGACTCCTGGGGATGCCCCTCAACCAGATCCTCAACCAACAGAACGCCGCTTCCTTCCCCGCCAGCAGTCTCTTGTCAGCCGCAGCCAAAGCACAGCTAGCAAATCAAAATAAACTCAGCGCTGCTGGCAACAGCCCTGCTGGCATAACTGGTGGTGGTGGTGGTATGGGGGCTGGTGGTGGAGGTAATGGAGGAGCCGGCGGACACCCCGGCTCTATGAGCGGCCCTCGAGGCATGGAGGGACACAGCACTTTAAACTCAATGCTCCCGCCAAACTCCACCATGCTGCTCAACACTCCCGAGGGCCAGAGCGGTCGGGCGGCTCTCAGAGACAAGCTCATGGCCCAGCAGAGGGACCCCATGCGCAAACGGAAGCAGTCATCGGGCAGTGCCGCTGTAAACCACGACAACAGCAACAACATGGTCTACAACATGCTTAACAAACGAGGCATGGGAGGACCCCACATGGCGGGGCCCAGCGCCACTGAGCAGCTGCGGAAAGTGGGCCGACTTGGAAACCTTCCCCCAAACACCTCCATGGCCCAGCTTCTCCAGTCCATGAGCTGCCAGAGCTCCCACAACCTGGCCGGGAGCAGCCATCGTCCAGGTCTCAGCCCTGGAGGATCTGCACAGCTGCACTACAACGACAGCACAGGTATGGTCCCAGGTGGCCCTCAGCAGAACCTCCTAGCTCAACAGAGGCTGCGGGGTCCAGGAGACGCCATGCAGCACTGCCAGAACATGGACGCCTCTGGGGGTCATCTGGGCTCTCGTCCAGGCCAGTTCCCTGACATGATAGCCCAGATGCAGGCCTCCTCCATGAGTAACTGTGGGCCCATGGGGCCAGGAGGTGGACCAGTGGGCCCTGATGGCATGCCGCTGGGGCGCCCCCACGCTAACCCCCCACCGCTGTCCCATCCCGGCCCTCATCCCTCACAGCAGAACCTCCTTCACAGTATGGGGCGGACTAGCATGGTGGTGATGCCTCATGGAGGTGATGGGAGCTGTACACAGACCATCTCTGATACAGGTGAGACAGTTTGTAACAGTTTACCCATAATATGTACATGTGCTGTTAAACATTTAAATATTATAATAACACAATATGGCCTTGTTGAATACTCCATTCTGATTAGTCAATCACAGCGTTCTACGGTCTGTTATTTCTTTATAGCAGACCGTTGCTATGTATAACTGATCGTTGCTATGGGCGCAGTTCTGATGTCGGACTCTGGAGGACCGTTACTGTGTCATATTATTGATTTCTTACGTAAGTAGCCGTGTAATAAGCGGGATAATGTACAGATAGCGGGTCATTGTTCTGAAATAAACCCAGACATGGCAATGTAAGACTTAATTGATTTGCTTCGGATGCCGCATCGCCCTGTCTGGGTTTATTTCACAACAAAGACTGGCTCGCTGTACGTTATCCATTACTGAGAAAAGAAAGAATAGAAAGAGGCAGAAACCAGAGTAGCAACATAAATTACAAATAATACTAAACCATCGTGGAGTTTTCAAGATATTCAGTTTACTGTCATAGAGGAGTAAAGAAACCAGAAAATATTCACATTTAAGAAGCTGAAATCAGAGAATTTAAACTTTTTATTTCTTAAAATCTAGTCAGATTATTCAATTATCAAAATAGTTGGTGATTTAATTTAATTGTTGACAATTAATTGATTAATCATTGCAGCTTTAGATTTATATTCTCAGTGGTTACTTAAATAATCCCACTACTTCCATTTATAAAAATCCTAAAAAGAATAATGCTTTGGTGACTGACAGTTCACAAACTAAGCAGCCACAGTCCAAGCTGACCTCCCTCTGGCTGGAAGACGGTGTTGATCTCTTCCTCGTGATAAGCTGGATGAAGATGTGGTTCCTATGGTTATGAGCGAACTGAAACCAAAGGATTTAGGAGGTGATAGGCCTCGAGCCGAGACAGTCGGGCTCCTCCAGTATCTCCGAGCTAATGAGCAGGCCCCTCATCTTTGGAGGCTCGGCTAATTGTCAGTCAGCCAGTGTTTCTCTTTGTTTTATTTGTATGCTAGCATCAGTCAATGGTGTAAGAAGATGGAAATGGGATCTGGATCACGCTTTAAGGGAAGCAGGCCAGATAGGGCGCTCTAAAGAGCTTCTCGCAGCTAGCCGGTCGCTATAGTAACGATAGACCCTGAATAGGGACCAGAGTGGAGCCTTTGATGAGGGTTTAGGCTTGTGTGTGTGTGTGTGTGTGTTTGAATGTCTACTTGTGTATTACAGTGTGTGTGTTTATTTGTGCGCATATGAATGACTTTGTGTGTGACTGTATGTTTTTTGTGTGTGTGTGTGTGTACTCACATTGAAAGCACTGAAAGGACTAGATCTTGTTTTTTTCCTCTCCTGCTGGACTATGAGTTTATGTATTCAATGAGCGTCCGTGTGTCCTCATATGGTTTATAATGGAGATACCACCGAGGTCTGCTGCAGGCCACCTGTTCTCATCACCAGGTGTCCCGTTATTCTGTGTTTCTACCAAGTCGAGTCGGCCAAATTCAGGTGGTCCTGAAGGTCAGGAGGTAGAACTTGACGGGATGTAACGCCGTGGCCTTAATTTGGACTTCATATTGAAGAATGAAAGAAAGCTTGACATGGCTGAAGCTGTTTGTAAACACAGCCATGGCAACGCTATATTTCGCATTATAATTGAACGTCTGACTCAACACCATATGGAGTTTAACACTGAAGAAGAACAGAGGCAACCTGTTGCCTCCTCCTGTTGCTTGTTTTTATATGTGTGCTTCTACTAGGGCCGTCAAAGTTAAAGCGTTAATAACGCGTTAACGCAAATTAGTTTCGACGCCACTAATTTCTTTAACGCATTAACGCAACTTACGATTTTTAGGGTGTAGCGGGCTAGAGGAAAGCTAGAGTGAAGATACTGGAATCATGTGAAATGCGAAAACCATTGCTAAATTTTGGCTAGGAAAAACTGTCATGGCCATTTTCAAAGGGGTCCCTTGACCTCTGACCTCAAGATCAGTGAATGTAAATGGGTTCTATGGGTACCCACGAGTCTCCCCTTTACAGACATGCCCACTTTATGATAATCACATGCAGTTTGGGGCAAGTCATAGTCAAGTCAGCACACTGACACACTGACAGCTGTTGTTGCCTGTTGGGCTGCAGTTTGCCATGTTATGATTTGAGCATATTGTTTTATGCTAAATGTCAGGGTTTCTGGATCAATATCTGTCATTGTTTTGTGTTGTTAACTGATTTACAATAATAAATATATGCATACATTTGCATAAAGCAGCATATTTGTCCACTCCCATGTTGATAAGAGTATTAAATACTTGACAGTTAATTTGAGATGAATCATGATTAACTATGGACAATCATGCGATTTAAATATTTTAATTGATTGACAACCCTAAAACAAACATAATATTATGTTAATCACGTTACTAATGCAAAACACCTTGGATTGTGCGCCGTGACGCTGTCGGCACAGGTTGCTGATGTTGGCTCCTTTTTTAATTTGCCAGAAGGCGTCATAATGACAAATGCTGGTTCAGCTGGTTGGCATAAAATCAAACCGCCTGAACCGCAAAACCGGAAATCGACCCAACTCTAGTTGCCGGCCTCGGCTTGGCAGTAAATTGCGCACGACCTGTCAGACACTAGTGGCTCCGTTAGTCCATTATGTTAATCACGTTGTCATATTGCTTATTTAGTAATAAGCAATACAAGTTGGACTTGGCACCATGATGGCATAGGCACAGGTTGCTGATGTAGGCTACTTTTTGGAGATCCTAAATGTGAGATTGGGAGCGTTTCTATTGCTGTTGCACGGCTCTCAACATGGCGACGGCTGAGCTGGCAGCTCGTAGCTAACAGCGCTTACAGTGAAAACAACGGCATCAGTACTGACAGAGTTAACAGTGTTAACTTGAGGGCGAACCAGAGGGTGGGTGCTACACTTCCGCAACAGCGTTATCAGCTGTAACCGCTCTATGAGAGCAGTGCAGTCATTCTCTGCTCAGGTAGACAATACTCCTCTATATCTTTACATAGCATATATATATATATATATATATATATATATATATATATATATATATAGTTGTTTGCTGCTATATTGCTGCTCTGGATATCGAATTTAGCATCTTTAACTTGCCAGAAGGTGTCATAATGTCATGACAAATCCTGGTTCAGCTCGTACACCAGACCGGAAAAAACTCTATCCCCTAGCAGTCCAAAACTCATCAGTGTTTTTTTAAACAAACAAAGAAATGTCACAGATACGGTGAATACAGTGAATTGGCTCACCTCAGCCCCCACTGTTTAGGGGGCCCTGGTGGTAAAAGCACACAAGCACTCCCAGGCTCTGGGATAAAAGAATATTCTGTCACCAAATGGCAGATGTTATGCCTCTGAGTAGCTGCGTTGATTTCCCCGCACTTGAAGCTAATTTGGATAACATGTTAGAGATCTTAAGAGCACTGAAAGCTCTTTGAAAGTGGCTTTTTAGCATTAGCCTCTAACCATCTGTTTCTAGACAGCTAGCGAGCTTTGAACCCCCCCCCCCCTCCACTCATGCCATCAACAAATACTCCAAAGTTCATTGTAAACCCCCCCAGACCTCCTGCCACCCAGCTGACCGCCCCCCCCCCCCATCCCCCAGCAGAATAAAATCACACCACCGACCCTCGTAACCCCCCTCATCCACCCACCCAACTCCCCCAACAAGCTTCCTGGCAGTGGACAGCACCACCAATCATCACTCGGTTCCCATGGCAACCTCCCCCGGCAACAGCCGTCACTATATCATAGCGGTAGCGGAGGATGTGGGGAGGACGGGGGAGGGGGTTGGCCGAGTCGTGGCTCTCAGCGTTGGAGAGGGGAAGAAAGAAAAGAGGAGAGAAAAAAATGGAGAACACACACAGCTGCCCTTCAGCTACGTAGCATCGCACCAGCTGCTCCAGTCGTCCTCGCACACACACACACACACACACACACACACACACACACACACCCACAAAACACGGCGCTAGGCCTCGGAGATTCTGTATTTGCTCCGGCTTTGTCTGCGTAACATTGCTGCCGGGCTTTCTCTTCATTCATTGATACATCTGTGGCCTTGATATATTTTGTTCATGCTCTGTCCTTGAACGCTTTGCTAACTGGTCTGTCTGGACCACGCAGCGCGTCCATCTGTTAGTGCAACAGATTGTTAATATGCAACTTTTTCTTTTATCCGTAAAGTCTTGTCCAGCTTTGCCATTCATTCTCCTGGTTTCCTGTGTATTGAATTTATTTGTGCCACCCACTCAAATAGATCTGCTTCCTCACAACAAGATGTTTCTGGTATTTTTATACAGTATATTGCTGTAAAAGAAAGATGAAAAGTGGAAATGCAGTGGATAATGCAGGGTATTTGCAAAGTTTGTGCATTGATGTGTGATAATATCAAGTTGGGAAAGTAATCGCTTAGTCCTGCCCCTCAAACGCAGACTGGCCAATCATAGCGTAGCATCGGCCAGCTCTGACCTCATGCAATCTTCTCAGATTTGACTTATTTTCAGGTTGGTTTTGTGGAGCTAGTCATGGTTAAACGTTGTGTAATAGTGAAACTCGTTACCCCAAAATGTTGGAAGGACATATACTGCTTTCTCGTTTTTCCAAAAAATAGCTAGATGTTTATGCAGGGAGTGCAGTTAGTGTCAGTGTGGGCTCCATGGTAGCTCTGACGGCGTTGACGGAGTAGCAGCGGGGGGCGAGGCTTAGCGAAAGGTCAATAAAATAATTGTCCTGTGAGAAACACTGGATGCAAGTCATTGGAAGCATCATTTTCAAGCACAAAGGGATGATATCATTGCTGTGCTCCTGTCCATTTTGACTTTTATTGTCCCAATGGTTTTGCAGGAAACCCCTCATCCCTTGGCTGTGGTATGGGCGGCCTGCAGCCACACGTCAACGCCGGCGGAGGTCAGATGTACCAGCAGCAGGTCCACCAGGGCATGCAGCAGGGCGTGGCCTCCCACCCAGCCTACCAGGGGCAGCAGCACTTCTCTGATAACCCACCCTACTCAGACAGCAACAACGCCATGGCCTGCCTCTACCAGAACTACCAGGTAGGAGGATATACTTTGATCTCTGTAGCATTTCATAAAAAACATTTGTCACCATGTTGTGACCTTGCTGTTTTGTCCACAGCCGGGGATGTTGTCTCACCCACAGTTCAGGGAGGGGCAGCAGCCCCAGGGAGACGGGCTTCCAGCGGGAACACCTGGCGGTGACAGGGGAGGCCCGGAGTCGGTGGACGCCATCTACAGAGCCGTGGTGGACGCCGCCAGCAAGGGCATGCACGTTACCATAACCACCACAGTGAGCGGGACCACACAGGCGAGCCCGGTGCCCGCCCTCAGCGCCATGAGTGCCTTCACTGCCTCGATAGGGGAGCCGGTCAACCTCCCCCAAGCGGTCAGCACAGTCCTGCACAGGCACCAGGAGGAGGAGGCGTTACCGCAGCAAGCCAGGCCGAGGCAGGTGAGGGGTCGGAAGAACATGGATCCAGGGAAGAGCACTCCAGACAGGCCCGAGGCCAACGACTACTTCCGCTCTCCTGGCCGTGGGACTCCCAGGGGACAGTGGGACGGCGAGCACGGAGGAGGCTTCGATGCTCACAGCAACAACAGCGCCTGGGGTGGCGAGGAGTTTCTGGAGTGCTCCACCCAAGTGAGGAGTAGTCCCTGCATGGAGCGACCCGCCAGCCTGGCCCCTGCCCCACCCTGCCCCACCGAGGGGTCCAACGACCACGGGCTCGTCATGGCGCACGATAAGGCCTTCCTCGATGACGCCTATCGCTTCAACAACTGCAACCGGACACCTGCTAACTACAAGGAGCGCCTGGAGCAGACGGTGGAACGCTGCGTCCACATCAACGGCGCCACCTCCCACTTCAACACCCGGGGTTACGGAGACGTCCTGGGCCCTCCACGGCAGGAGCTGACGGGGGACGACCAGTCGCCCAGCTCCTCCACCAGCCTGGAGGGCCCTCTGGCCACAGCCAAAGACTACAGCCACTACAACGGCCACTTCAACGGTATGGCGCCCAGCCCCTCGGACACAAAGAGCCTAAGCAGCGAGGAGGACCTGCGGCAACCGGACTCTCCGTCCTCGGAGCTGCTCCACTACCGGTCCAGGACCTTCAACATGGGAGAGCTGGTCTGGGGCCAGCTGAAGGGCTTCCCGCCTTGGCCCGCCAAGCTGGCCGGGGACGAACAAGTGCACAGCGCTGCTATGCAGCTACGGGAGCAGGCCAAGGTGAGAAATAAGTCTGTGATAACCTGTCGTTACTCTACAAACCAACTTGAAGTATTTTACAGTGTCAGATGAGATGATAGCCAGAAAGAAAGATGACAGAATAAGTTTTATTTGACTGTAACAAGTTTTCCACAGAAGGAAACTTACTGCAACTCTGAAAAGTGAGAAGAAAACATGCAGAAAATGCAGCCAAATCAGAAGTTCAGAATAGAAGTCCTACTAATGCTGGCTGGTAGATAGTACAACAAATTCACCATCATTTTCTGGAGTTTGGTGGGACAATCTGCTACCAAACACTCTTGAATGTACTCAGATGTTTTGTCTCATCTCCGTCCAGGTGGAGCCAGAGAAGCTAAAAACACTAACTCACGACTTGGAGGCACTTGACCGAGCCGCCAAAAGAGGCCTGAAGTAAGTAAACCGTGTTGTTGCTTCAGTAAATAATGAAGATTTGAAACTGAATGAGGTGTTAACATGGTTTCTGTCTTCATCATATTATTGCCTTAATTACATTATATAATGTAAATACTCAGCAGACCGGGGAAACTGAATAATCACCTGGAAGCTGCTATCCACGAGGCCATGAGTGAGCTGGATAAGATGTCGGGCACAGTGAGTGTTTACACCTTTCTTGATCTCCACATGAAGTTTTGTTCATTTTGTTTTTCCTCCACCGACGATGTTTGTGTTTGTCTGCCCTCAGATCCCATCGAGGGATCGTCAGGGGAAGCTCCCCAAGCCTAAGAGGAGGAAGATATCCAGATAACATTGAATGTGTCGGCCCAAGAACGTCCTCAAAGCCTTTCGGAGACGTCGTCCGTTCAGCCTTGATGCGATCTGAGCTCTCTAACAGGTGCTACACATGGACTCTGAGTGGTACATCCTTGTTCCATGATCTCAACTTGACTTAATGACTGACCACAAAAGGTGCTGGAAAATCCAATCACCGATACAGTTTTAACTGTAGAGAAGAAAAAAAGAAAAAGTAGAGAAAAACATTGGTTGCAATTTGTCTACAGCTCACTGAATTAACTATTTTTTTCTAGTATAAGATAGTAAAACAAACAAAAAAAAAAGCTACAAGCATTACCTTACATATTTAAGAAAAATAGACAGTCCAAATATTTCTGATACATTTTCAATATGTATATAGATAATCCTGAAATTTCATGCTATTAAGAATTGTATGTAAATATTGTACAATGTCATGTACAAGCATACCTAATGCACATTTTATCTTTTATTGTACAAAAACAAAGCAGAAGTGTACCAATGTCTTGGTTTCTATTCAGAAGTGCGGTTGCATACGGCCGCATGCATAGGATAAATAAGAATACAGCCTAAAGCTTTTATATGATCTGAACTGTAAGACGTGCTGTTTTTGGTTTTGTAAGGGAACAGCAGTGGAACAGGCATGAGTATATGAGTTCTCCATTACGAACGTCACTTCACACCAGTTAAGTGTTCATTTGTATTGGGAAAAAAACGATAAAACAGAATGAACTTTACCAGCTGAAAGTGTTCAATGTTCCCTCAGCAGGGTGGGACGAATGTTGGTGAATCTACATCTGCTCCACCGGTCACTCAAACAGGAAAATCATATTTACAGATCCAGTTTTGTGCTAAAAAAGTCTGGTTGGCAGGTGATTTATTTCTGGGTTTACCATCATCGTAACTGGCAGACGGAAGAAAGTTGGTTACCTGCCGTTTTTTTAGAAGGGAAAATCCACCCTCAGACACTTTTATGTTAAGTGTCATTTTGTGTTTGTTGCATTTCAGGAGTTTTGCAAAAGAAGTGTTGAATTAATTTACATTTTTGGGTGAACCAAAACATAGTGATTTCCAAGCGAAGGCTCAGGAGTGCCAGATGGTAAAGCTGCAACAATTTTGATAACCATTTGTCATATTTCAAGCAAAAACTGTGAAATAATTAAATGAAAAATGCCCTTTTAACTATTTTTGATCACATCCTCGGTCATATTGTTCACCTATTTAACAACATATGCAAAAAAAACATTACAAAATCTATTTATTTTTATTTTTAAAACCCAAATCTAATCATGTGTTTTTCTCGTAAAACAAAATATGACATGTGCTCACGTAAGGTAGTACTAGGGCTGCTCGATTATGGCAAAAATAATAATCATGATTATTTAACACGGTTACTCGTTGACTTTGGAAACATTATGCATTTAAAAAGAACATTTTGTCGCCTACTTTTTAAATTTAAATGCATCAATCTGGTGAACTTTAAGAGCAAAATTAAGAGGTCCATGAAGAATTTTGTCCTGTAGTAAACAATTTGATCATATAGTGGGCATGTCTGTAAAGGGGAGACTCGTGGGTACCCATAGAACCCATTTTCATTCACACATCTGGAGGTCAGAGGTCAAGGGACCCCTTTGAAAATGGACATGACAGTTTTTCCTCGCCAAAATTTGCCGCAATTTCAGAGCATTATTTGACCTCCTTCCCGACAAGCTAGTATGACATGGTTGGTACCGATGGATTCATTAGGTTTTCTAGTTTCAGATGATACCAGTATCTTCACTCCAGCTTTAAAACAGTTATCAGTTGTAACGCTGTATTAAAACAATCATCAAATTAAGTGGAGACCCTGAATGCAATATGAAATCACCACTAAGAGTGTCTTTGGGTGGATTTGTCCTTCATCTACGACCAGGAATCACAGGCTGCATTGATGAATTCTGTCATTTGGTTGTTGTGATTATGTTCTCGTGCTCGTTTGTACAGTGATTTTTATTTTCCATGACTAGTCGTTTTTTGCCACAACTATAGCTTTAGGTAGAGTAACCAACCTCCAGTCTAGAGTATCAACAGGAACACTAACTCAACAGCAAGTGGAAGCATTTAGGGGCCTTGTGTTATATTTTTGTTTTGCTTATTGATGTAAATTATTTATGTACAGTACTCCATATTTATTTTAAGCTTTACAAATATGCTAGATGGCAATAATACTACCAAGAGTTGAGAACTCAAGCCTTATATGTGTATATGTATGTTGTTTTTTTTAACAGTGAATATCATGTATTCATTACAAAGGTTATGTTCTCTTTTGATTTAAGAAGTGAGCGTTACAGATAACACGTTTCTCTTTAACAGTGAGGCTTTTTGTTACAGATCGGATGGATTCAAGTCAGTTAAAGGAAGAATAACGTCTGCCTCCGAGACCATACTATTTATGAATATGCACATTGTGAAAAGGCAGACGGCGTTTATGTTGGTGGTAAATGCAGTTTTAACACTACTAGCTAACAAATCATCACTTGATCAGTCTTAAAATCGACAGTATTGGGAACTCTGGATCAACACACACTCAGCTGCTCCTCCAGATTTATCAAGTGCAATATACCAATCGATGGCAAAGATCAACCGCTTAGAAACACTGCATCTCTGATTGTTTTGTTCAACATCTCCTCTGACGTGCTCAAAATGTTTCGTTTTCAGACGTCCTAACCTAAGAGCCATGAAGTAGTAATTTATTTGTAGCTTTACCTTTTTACATTTAACACACAGCTGTTACGCCCAGGCTCAAATCTCATTTAGTTTGATTTAATATCGTGCAAGGAATTCAACTACAAATGTTTCTCACCTTAAAACCAAATAATACACTACAACATGAAAACACTACGACTGAAACATATCCACAACTTTTGGTTTTATAACCCCCAAATTGGGATTTGTGGCGATGAATCCCACAAATAGAGAAGCGAAGTCCACCGTGGGACCTTATTTCGGCGAGAGACAAATATATTTTTGATCCCGTTTTACAACAAACTGAGACTTATTTGATTTGCAAAATTATGTGTATGTGTGATTCATGATGTAATTCAAAAACATATTTGTGTCTCGTCATTGATTACCGTCATATTATTCAGAAATAAAGTCCCACGGTGTTTGAACGGAGGGGGCGTAACTTCTCCTCTCTATGTGCTTAAGATTTATATCCTAAACGAGCAGCCTAAAGGTCAAACTATGAATTGCAGCCAAGCAAACAATTTCAACATTTCTTATTTTGTTCATGTGTACACACTTTTAAGTTGTACTGTATTTTCTAAAGAGATCATTTTTTTAAGTGTACACACTGAAGAATGCAAGGACATTTTGAAAGAATTGTAGCAACAAAGCCTAAAAAATATCAGTATTTAAAGATAAATATCAGCAATTGTTATCAGATCATCTAAACACGTTGGTGCATCCTGTTTGAGGACGCAATTTCCAAAAGATTTGATGGCAACGCTGTGTTAAAATCTACTTAAAAACCTTTTCAAAATGTCTATTTTTCTCAGTGTGCACACTTTAAAGAACCTCAGAGTTTTTACTGTAATCTGTGGCGAGGAACCGTTTTCAAAATGTGACGTTAGGTGTCGAGAACACATGAGCTCTTTCGGTAAAGTTCATTCTGCCTCTTCCCCCTTCCTCCCCCGTTTTTTGTGCAATGACATGCAGGAACCCGGTCTCATGTTGGGAACCCATGTGTTATGGATCTGTTATATCAGTTTCATGTTATTTGTGGTCAAGAGTTCAAAGCATTTTTTGTGTTTGAGATGGTCTGTGCAGTCTATTTTTTTCCTCCTCCCGCCTGTGATTGTGTGTGTGTTGAGGTGTGAGTGTGAATTTTATTTTTTCTGCTCTTTGAATCTCATTTCTTCCTCCTCCACCTCCACCCTTTCATCGTCAGTATTTTATTTTTCAACTTGTAATTAAGTATATATTTTCTCACTAATATATACTTTACAAAAAATAGACTTGCGTGAAGTATGATGTGCACTTGATTGCTCTTTTCTTTTTTTGCATTAATGTGGGCTAGGGATAGTTTGTCAGAGTCCATTATTTTGAGATTGTTTGGACTTTTTTTAATGGTTTGATGTAAGCAGCATTTTTTTTGTAAATATTGTGAAACATTACAGGTCATGCAGTGATGTAACATTTTGAACAATGTTGCACAGATGTTTAAGATATTAAAAACATGGTCACTCTTACTTGAATAATCTGGCGTGTAACGTGTATTTGTTCCCTGTTTCTTCAGAATATTTTTATTAAGTAAAAATAAGTTTTAAAAATTGTTTTTATTGGGTTAAAAATGTGATTAATCAAGTCTCAAAGTGTACAGTTAAAAACAATGATTGTGTTTTCTTGTTGCACACTGTCCTCTAGTGGAGCGTTTAAGACAGCATACTCCAGCTGGGAATTTTGAGAATTAAAGAATAAAAAGATGAGATAATAGTTGGAAATGTGACATAAAAACACACTAATATATGTTATTTAATGAACAAATTACTACATAGATGGATGTATTAACTGTGCAGCGAGGTAATCTATGAAAATATAGATTATTGATATATAAGATAGGAAAAGAATAAAATGATAGACAACAAAACGGAGAAAATATCTATAATACACCTTAAAAATAACAGGAAAAAATAAGCTGAGAAATAATACAAATTGATAAATAGGATAGAAAAAAAGAAAGAAAAAAAAAAGTAACTAAATAAAATACTAATAATAATAAATAAAAATATATAAATATAAAAGCTGATCAAACTCTTTTTTAATGATTATTAATAATTAATTAAACAGTATCTGTACAGTGAAAACATTTTGTTTTGCCCAACAACACTCACAACACAAAAAAACAAACACAAGCAACCACAGAAAAATAAATTCTAAATTATAGATAAATAAAATTAAAGACAATAAAACTGTTAAAGATAGCAGGAAAAAATAATAGAAATTGATAAATAGGATAGGAAAAGAAAAAAGTAACTAAATAAGATAATAATTAAAAATATATTCTATATTATGGATAAATAAAATTATAGACAACAAAACAGAGAAAAAATCTATAATACACCTTAAAATATAGATGATTAAGATCATAACACGAATTGATCCCTGTTTGACATGATAAAAAATATACACATTCCAAATTTCCTTTTTTTTCAAAGCACTTGAACATCACAAACACTTCTCAGGAAATGATGGCTTAACAGCTTCCGGTTCAAAGGTCATTCAATCAATTAGGCAATCAACACCTGCTGATTAAGATGAATTAATGTGATGGAAAGATCCAAAACAACTGTTCTGGTGAGCTTATTTGTATTTATAACAACAGTTTAATCTTATAAATGACTTGATGAGTTGTTTGCCCTCCTTTTCATGTCCTAATCAGCTCTCAAAACAAATAAAATACCAGGTTAAACACTCTTGTAAGCTAAGTTAGGCTAGGCTACATCCGGTTTGTAGGTTACTAGCTAGTCATGAAAGTAACTTTACAAAGTAAAAGTCATCCCAGCATCAAAATAAACAAGGTTACCAAAAGTAAAAGCACTCATTCTACAGAATGTCCCATTCCACAATAATATATGTTATATTATTTTAATATAATAAGGTTATATGTAGCCTTAGCATCACTTTAATGATGAAGCTGGTAAAGGTGGGGCTGCTGTAATAATCTCTATAATAATACACCATCAATTATTAGTTTATTATTTGCTCTATTTTGATAAGATAGACTTTTATTAATCAGGTGTCATAGCAGCAATTGAATCAAATACAGTACATGAGAGGTAAGCTTCAGGTAGGATTAAGTGTAGCAAACAAAGATAATAATAATAAAATAAAAAGATAAAGTAGATACGTAGTAGAAATATAGTCTATCAATATCTAAATGTACATATATGAAGCATAATAATCTGCAAAATAACTAACTGTCAGAATAAATATAGTCTACTAGCATGAATCATCAATTCCCAGCTCTAGCTGCATAACTTTCTACCCCTTAGGTTAAATATATCTATATCTATATATATATAGATATAGATATATTTTTTAACCTTTAATTAAAGATTTAATTAATGATGATATATATATATATATATATATCATCATTAATTACTATACTATGACTTTTTAATCCTCTATATCGTCTCTCTCTCTATATATATATATATAAATTCCTATATATATATATATGTATCATCATCAATCAATCATCAATCAATCATTAATAATTAATCATCATTAATGATTTAATTAATGATGATATATATATATCCCTTAACCCCTTAGGTTAACAAAATAATAATAATAAAATAATACTTTCTACCCCTTAATTAAAAAAAAAATATATATATATATACCCCTTAACCCCTTAGGTTAAATATATATATATATAAATATATATATATATATATATATTTATTTATTTTTTTAACCTAAGGGGTAGAAAGTTATACAGCTACAGCTGGGAATTAATGATGATATATATATATATATATATATATATATTCATCAGATTTGTGCATGCGCGTTCACGGTGATGACTGTGATGGTGGTGGTGCTGATGCAGGCCACGGGAGCGCGCCGCGGCATCGGTGCCTGGAGCGCGCTGTTATTGCAAGTCAGGACTCTGCGGCTGTCTGTCTGTCCGGTGTCTGTCTCTGTCTCTGCGCATCATCCATCCTCCTCCGGGCTCTGCAAACAGGGCTGCAATCTCTCTCCCACCGAGTCTGAGAAGCACCCATCAGTCCTCTTTCTGAACCGTGTGGTGCTGCAGCTGCAGAGAGGAGAGAGAGGAGGAAGAGGCCTGCATCACTGCGGTTCATCCGGTTTAACCATGGCGCAGAGGAGGACATACTCTGCTTGGATGAAGGGCGCGTTGTGCATCTTATAACCTGGAGGTTTCCTCAAGTTTATCACCTTTAATCCTCTTATTATAATGATTTAAATCCTTGTTTTGGACGCAGGGATCATCATCAAGGCCCTTCAGTTTGGGCACCACCCTGCTCCAGAAATAGACTTTGTTGTATTTGTTTATCTGGAGGTTTAAGCAGCAGCATCAGCATCATGATGGATGCTGCAGAGTGCGGTGTGAGGGTGATGTGTCGCTTCAGACCTCTGAACGAGTCCGAGATCAACAGAGGAGACAAATACATCCCCAAATTCAAAGAGGACGACACAGTGGTCATAACGGTGAGTCTGACTCCTTTTGTTGTTGAAAGAAAGTCATAGTATATAAAAAAAAAAATCATAATATAGTATGTGTGTATATATATATATATATATATATATATATATGTATAAATAATCATTAAAAATTCATAGTATGGTATGTCAAAAAAAGTAAAAAAAATAAAAGTCATAGTATAGTATTTAAAAAAAGTAAAAAAAAATAAAAGTCATAATATAGTATGTAAAAACAATCATTAAAAAGACATAGTATAGTATGTAAAAAAAAGTAAAAAAAATAAAAGTCATAGTATAGTATGTCAAAAAAATCATAAAAAAGTCATAGTATAGTATTTAAAAAAAAATAGTCATAGTATAGTAGTATGTAAAACAAAATCATGAAAAAGTCATAGTGTAGTATGTCAAAAAAAGTAAAAAAAAAAAAAAAAAAGTCATAGTATAGTATGTCAAAATTCTTTTTATAAAATAACAGTATATTGTGCAGCAAAAAAAAAAAGTCATAGAATAGTATGTCAAAAATAATAGTCATAATATAGCATGGGTTGTGATGCTGATGTGATGTCTGTGTGGAAACACTGCAGTGGTTCAGGGGAGCAAAGTCACCTGGAGCTCTGCAGGCTGGCTGGCTGGCTGGCTGGCTGGCTGCTGGATGGGGATGCCAAGTGCGCAATAAGCCTCTAGATGTTATAGCTATTATGTCCTACAGTATTACAGAGATATTGAATGTGATGATGATAAGAGAGAAAGTGAGTTCCTGTCTGCAGGAATATTATTTATTTATTTTCCTCTGTTAGTTCAAACTTTCAAGCTGCCTCTATATGTTTCTATGATGCCATAATAATGGTATAAAAAGCTTATGTTATAATAGATAAAACTCCAGCCAGTCAGTGTAAACAAAGTTTTAGAAAAGCAAACATAAAACAGAACATAATACCGCTGTCAAAACAAAATACTGTAAAGTTCCTACTTAAAATAGCTACACTATTAATAATAATTAAATATTTAATAAATAATAACAATCTAAGGCTGTCTTATCAAATAGATGTCTACATTTTAAAATAGTTAAATAATATAACAGAGACAATAAATAATTCAAACAAGTTATATTGTTATGTGTTTACATATCTTCAAAATCTAATAAAATATTTAGAAACAGACAAGAGAAAAGAAAATATTTTATATTTATTAAATACCAAAAGATACCAACAGGGATAAACAGATCACAAAGGATAAAAAAATATATTTAAATTATATTATATATTATTAAATATAATATATTATTTTATTATATAAATGATTTTCAATTATTTCAGATTTTAGTGAGATTTTTTTAGGAGCCAATAATTTCCTGTCATGCATCTAAACATGCTGTGAAAAAGGGATGAAAAGGTCAAAGGTAATACTCACAGTGACTCACCATTTTGCATGTGCTGATTCACGAGGCACCTATTAGGCCTCGTGTTTGTTTTCTACGCCTTGGACGTCCAGCTGGGTGGAGCTAACACAGACATCTTCACAGTTTGTGCCAGAAAGTTTAGATTAGTTATGCAAAAAAGTGATTTTAATTTTGTGAAATTCATCCCTGACCGTAACCATCTGATGCTCATGTGACAAAAAAATGCTGCAGGAGTCCTAGATAATATGTAAAATCTGTAAAATATACTTTACAGATCTGCGTTTGTATGCTACCAAACAGACAGGATATGAGTGTTGTCACAGTGTGTTAATGCATCAGCAGCCCTGCACGTCCTGCATTATTCATTCTGTTGCATTATGGCCCAGAAACACTTCTGTCACGTCAGGACAAACTGCACATCATCAATCAAGCTGTGCAGAAACACATTACTGAGGCCGTCGTACGCCCTGATACTGTTCGTGTCAGTGGTTTCTCTGCTTTCTCTTGCCGTTCAGAGAGACAGCGAGAGTGCTGAGCGCTGCATTTTACAGCAGCAACGAGGCTTTTACCCCCCGAGAGACGGAGACAGTGTAGTCGGACAAGAAGGGCAGGAGGAGTGATGGATAGTCGGACTGGAAGCTGTGAGAGAAACGAGCGTCATGCAGCTGAAGTTGATCGAGTTTATCAATATTTTCTAATCATGACAGGCTCCGATCTGTGAAAACGCTGCTATTTTGATATTATATCATGAATCAGTAACATGTTGATACAAATTTCAAATGCAGTACATGAAACGTGCATCTTTATAATTTATACACTTTTGTGGTGCACATCTACATTGTTTTATCTGTCTAATCTATTTTTTTAATTTATCCAATTAGGGATTATTTTCATGATCGATTAATCTGTTGATTACTTTCCCAATTAATCAATTAATTTGGACTTTTTTTTCGTAAGAAAATTACTCAAAAATGATTAATCGGTTATCAAAATAGTTGGTGATTAATATATTAGTTGACAACTAATTGATTCATCATTGCAGCTCTAAATCCTATTATTAGATTAATCCAATCTGATCTAATTTTAACCAATCTACAATCTTTTAACTGCATGTTTCATTGTTTTTCTCTTGATAAATATCCACAGCTTTTAAAATCACAAATAAATTGTCCAAAAATATTTACTTTTGTCAAATAAAAGTTCAGAAATAACCAGAGAAATCTCACCTGAATACATGCATGTCATATTATAGAGCCCTTAAACTTATTTAAATATTTTCTCAGATCTTTTTTACAAGTCAAAACTTCAGAAAAACATAATTGCTTCACTTGTTTTGTTGTAAATAAATCCTGACTTGATAAAATGCAAGTTATTGCCAAATAAGATCTGAAACAAGTGAGGATAAATGAAGAGAAGATAAGCTGATGTTGGATGTATTTGTGTCATTAATGTGTCCTCCTGTGTTGGTTTAAACAGAGTAAACCGTACGTGTTCGACCGCGTGCTGCCTCCAAACACGTCACAGGAACAAGTGTACGACCAGTGTGCCAAACAGATCGTTAAAGGTACGATGATGATGAAATATTGTTCTTATGTAACTGACATCTATCTGCACACACTTAATCTTTTATCCTCAAAGTTTTATATATTTTACATAATAGTAAAGAGAAATTACTTTATACCCTTACTGTAACCCTTTTATTTGCATTATTGTACCTATTGAACAGAAGTGTTTTTCATGGCTGTGTTTTCGTGCGGTTCCAGATGTGCTGGGCGGCTACAACGGGACCATCTTCGCCTACGGACAGACGTCGTCCGGGAAGACACACACCATGGAGGTGAGACACTCATAACCTTTATTGAAAAATACATTTACAACCTCGAACTTCTGCCTCTGTATTTCAAACCTGTCATCATTCCTTCGCTTTTTCATCACAGTTACTGTCAATCAATCAATCAAACATCGATAGATCCCAGAGTGAAAGCCACTGAATAAAATCTAGCATTGACCTTTATTTTTAGGATTAGAGCACAGCAGGCCATTGTGTAACAGACTTACCACAAACACTAAATCCAGTCAAGCTCATACGACGGCTGAAAGTCGAGGAATCAAAAGCCTGATAGCGGAGATCATCTTCTACCAGGAACGTTAGAGTCCTGCAAACATTTCCCGAGCCTCACAGCAAGGCACTCAATGCTGTTTGAGTAGTTTCTTGGCTCCAACAGCAAGACTGGATCATGAGTCATGAGTGCAAATTACTTGAGCTAGTAGGCTAATCCACCAAGATTAATTCTCTGATCTGATCTGTGAGTCTGTGATGAAAAACCTCTGCTTCACTGTCTTTACATTAAGGTTTAATTCCACCTTTTAACCCCTTAAAACTACCCTCAAGTAGCATCAAAGCTCCACATCCTGGAAGCTTTTACGTGCAGCACTAAAACATGAATATCTATTACTGTGTTCAGGGCAAACTGCACGACCAGCAGCTGATGGGGATCATCCCTCGCATCTCCCACGACATCTTTGACCACATCTACTCCATGGACGAGAACCTCGAGTTTCACATCAAGGTAATAAAACATCAACAGCTGTCAGTGTGTCAGTGTGCTGACTTGACTATTACTTGCCCCCAAACTGCATGTGATTATCATAAAGTGGGCATGTCTGTAAAGGGGAGACTCGTGGGTACCCATAGAACCCATTTATATTCACACATCTGGAGGTCAGAGGTCAAGGGACCCCTTTGAAAATGGCCCTTTATAAGAAGAAACCGACACTAGTGCAAAGATTCAGGTAGTCGATGAGTAGACATTAAAAGTTTGGAGTTTCTTTGTGCAGGTTTCCTATTTTGAAATCTACATGGACAAGATCAGAGACCTGCTGGATGGTAAGTTAAGAGTATTTACATTTAAGGTGAATAATATTAAGTGATAATTGGAGTATTTTGCATGATAAACCTGTTTTAACTAAAATAAATAAATAACTTTTTTCTGTTTGAAGTGTCAAAGACGAACCTCGCTGTGCATGAAGACAAAAACAGAGTGCCCTATGTCAAGGTTTGCAACTTTATATTTGATATCCAAGCAGCCAGATTAATAAGATTCAAAACCCTTTAAGACTGTGATACTTTAAGGGCCATAAACACCTAAAGAAATGGTCATTTGTGAATGTTTCTCAGGGTTGTACTGAGCGCTTCGTGTCCAGTCCGGAGGAGGTGATGGATGTCATCGATGAGGGCAAAAACAATCGGCATGTGGCAGTGACTAGTACGTATCTTTATATGTGTATTTTAATATCAACCAATGTAATATATATGATGTACAAGATCAGTTCATCTTTATTGACTCAAAAAATAACAATATAGAAGTATAAAGTATCATAAAAGTACCTTTAAATTGTGTTTTTTAAATCATTTTCTAGACATGAATGAGCACAGCTCTCGCAGCCACAGCATCTTCCTCATCAACATCAAGCAGGAGAACATGGAGACGGAGAAGAAGCTGTCGGGGAAGCTCTACCTGGTCGACTTGGCGGGCAGCGAGAAGGTTTTTATTCTGCGTGACATCAGGAAGATGAGAGTTAATGTGAAAGTTGATGTGATGTCTGATCTGTGTGTCGGCTGTTTGAACAGGTCAGTAAGACGGGAGCAGAGGGCGCCGTGTTGGACGAGGCCAAGAACATCAACAAGTCTCTGTCGGCGCTGGGAAACGTCATTTCAGCTCTCGCAGAGGGAACGGTGAGTCACTCATAGTTACCTCCACATATTATTATTGTGAAGCATCATTTTTCAAGATAGCAAAACATAGTATTGCCAAGCTTCTTTTCCATATAAATATAAACAAACATGATGTCAAAAGACACAAGAACACGCCTAAAAAAAAGAATAAATTCATAAAAAAAGGAAAGAAAATAATTAAATAAAATGAAAATATATATTAAATATAATAATATATAAATAAATAATAAAAACAATAATACTTATAAATAATAATGAATGAAAAACAATAATAATTAATAAGACAATTACATATAAATTAAAAATAAATAAATGCATAAAATAGAAAATAAATAAATAATGAATAATTAAATTAATATATATAAAAAAAATAGATAGTAAAAACTATTATAATAAATAATAATAAATAAAAAAACAGTAATAATAATCAATTATTATTAATAAATATAATTATTATTGTGACGCATCATTTTTCAAGATAGTAAAACATAGTATTGCCATGTTTCTTTTCCATATAAACATATAATCAAACATAATGTCAAAAGACAAAAGAAAATACATAAATAATATTAAAAATAAATAATAATAATGAAAAAAATAAATAATAAAAAACAGGAATAATAATTATGACAACAATAATAATAAAAACAACTTTTTTATTAATTAAATGTATGATGTGTTCCCAGAAATCCCACGTGCCGTACAGAGACAGTAAGATGACCCGGATCCTGCAGGACTCTCTGGGGGGAAACTGTCGCACCACCATCATCATCTGCTGCTCGCCGTCCGTCTACAACGAGTCCGAGACCAAGTCCACGCTCATGTTTGGACAGAGGTATCTACAGTATAACTTGTTCTTTAGCTCCTCAGCGTTGGCCATATAAAAAGCAAAGTGACTTATTAGGAGAGTGGCTGACGTCAGCGTTGATAACTAGCGACCAGATGGCTTTTAGTTTCCAACTGTGCATCTGGGTTTATTTCTATTAATAGAGCCCTTTGATGAAACTCTCCTCACCTTGTTGTTTTGTTGTTTTGTTGTTTTTAGTCTCATCATGTTGCCTTCTTGTTTTGTCCAACAGTAGAAACTCAGACAACAGTGTCTCTAAGTTCAAACTGCTTATGTAATAAAAGATGAAGTAGCAGCAGCAGCAGTGACGAGGAGATGACTGATTACTGTGCAGCCATCTGCTTCTGAGACGAAGACTTTCAATCCAAAATGAGATTTCCACCATTAGAGGAAAGATCAGAGCGGACTGGTGAAAAGCTGAAGAGTGTTTCAGTGCATCCTGCTGATAAATGCAACAGTTAATTAATAAATAAAGAGGACGAGGAATCTTTATTTTAACACACTGGGACGTTTGATGTCTCCGGTTTCTCACAACTGCTTTGTTGCAACCTTGAAGAAAAACTCTGTACTGAAGTTTGATATCAAATCTGAACATTTTAATTCATTGCTATTGTTGAAATTGTTGATATAATTCTCCTGAAAATATATTTTACATGCAATAGAGTAACAGCAAGAGAAAAAGAAGTGAACTTTCGCCTCACAGAAACATCCCTGTTGCTGTAGTAAATACTTTCACCACAAGATATGACACACCTATGACAATTTACGGCACGTTTGATGCTTTTTTAATTTGACGTGGTGCATGTTGAAATGCATGCAAACTGCTAAAAACGGCTGACATAATGTTGAAGTGTGTAGAATTGAATAAGCAAAGTATTTTAACTTCTATGTAGAGTTTTATTCACAAATTGCGGCATTTGTGGCTATTTTTCGTGGCATTTTTAAGTGTTAGTTTTTTGCCGCAGATGTTTTATCAGACTTAAAAGGGATTAATAATAAACAAACAAGTAATTTTCAGAACTATGAGGTCACATTTTGCTTAATTTTGTCACTTTTTAAAGCAGATGTTGGTTTGGAGCTCTTGGAAACATAATCAGTATTCTCTAAAGATGACTTTAAGTGGACTGTGGGTATGCAAGGGTTTTAAAACATCTGTCTGTCTATGTCTGTTTAGAGCCAAGACGATCAAGAACACGGTGTCGGTGAACCTGGAGCTGACGGCGGAGGAGTGGAAGAAGAAATACGAGAAGGAGAAGGAGAAGAACAAGAACCTGAAAACCATCATCCAGAGGCTGGAGGCTGAACTCAACCGCTGGAGGAACGGTGAGATAAAAAAACACACATTGTTATGACATAAAAAGTTACTTAAATTGTTTTAGAACAATTACATTTTACATTTTAATCTCCGAGTATATCCAAGTTTTTTTCTCATAAATTTACGACTTTAATCTTGGAAATTCTGAGATTTTTTCCGGAATATTACACCCCTCCCCCGGCTCCGTAATATATATATATTAACCTACAATGGCTCTAATACGCCGTCGTATAAAACTACTGAATATCATCAAGAATCCTTTAAACTATAAGTCTAGATTAAAGTAACGAGGCATTATTCTGCAGCTGCGTTGCCACTAATCCTGCAGATACGTGATCAATTACAACCTAAATGTACTTTTAACACATATGTACATGAACACACTATGAAGGGCATTATACTGTCTGTTGTTTTGTTCCTCTCTTCTGAGACTGCAGTGTCTCCTTCACAGCATCCTCGCCCTTTTTTCCATCTCTGTTGCATAGTAACTGCTCTCTCCCATTTCCTCTCTGCTTTATTCTCTCTCTCCTCCACCCTCCACTCTCTCTCTCTCTCTCTCTCTGAGGCCATTGCTTTTTTAATTCTTTTAATTCCCTAGCTCAGGCTGATAACACTCCTCCTCCGTAGCAACAAATCAGCTCTGAAGCCAACGCTCCTCACACATGAATGTAATGAACACACTCAAAAACACACACACATTATGCTGATTCAGTGTTTGTGTCATGACTCAGCCGCTGGCTCCACGCCAAGCCTTCTTAAACCTTCTAACTCTCTCCTCTCCATCTTCTCATTTCATCACAATTAAAAAGTCAATAATAATCACAGCATCAATTCTTCATCCGCTGAAGTCCCACTGCAGCTAACAGGCAGATATGATAACAATAAAATACATGATATATGTCAGATCTGAAGTGTTTATCAAATGGATGAGAGGTAGAAGATGTAACCGATGAGTCGGTGTTACAGGAGAGGACGTTCCTGAGGAGGAGCAGCTGAGCTCTAAGGATCAGAAGACCGTGGAGCCGTACGACAACACGCCCATCATCGACAACATGCTGCCGCCCGGAGGAGGCGTCGCGGTCCCCGGCGATGAGCGGAGCAAATACGAGGAGGACATCAGCAACCTCTACAAACAGCTGGATGATAAGGTGAGACTCTGTTTTCTCTTTGTAAACAAAATAGAGTTGCAACGATTAGTCGACTAATGGATTAGTCGATCAACAGAAACATAATCGCCAAACTATTTTGATTATCAATTAATCCTTAGTAAGTAATTTTTCATGCAGAAATGGCAGAAAATGCTGTTTTCATCCTCTCAAATAGGGAGGTTTCCTGCCTTTCTCTGTTTCATAGCATATTAAAATGAACATCTTTGGATTTTGGACAAAAACAAGAAATTTTTCACTATTTTCTGACATTTTATAATGTAAACGATTAATTGATTAATCTAGAAAATAATCTGCACTTTTGATATGGTTCATTGCTTTGTTTTGAATTTATTTAAAATATTTAATGCTTCAGAGAGGGAGGATTTAATAATTTTCTGAGTGGATTGGTGAATGTTAATTTAGTTTATTAGTATATTAGTTTGTATATCTAGTTAAGTTTATTTTAAATAAACTCAATATATAATTATTATATATATAATAATAATTATGATTATTATTATATTAATATAATTATAATAATACAATACATTATTATATTATATTAATATAATAATATAATATATTATTATTATATTAATATAATTATAATGATATAATATAATAATAATAATATAATAAATAATAATATAATACATATATTATTATAATTATATTAATAATATTATATATAATTTTTTTTCAAGACTGATGCTTACTTACTACTGGTCAATAATAATAACAATAATATTAATAATAATACTTACTTTATTAAAGACACAAGATCCATAAGGTCCATAGCATACTAAATAAAAACAGACAATATATACAAAAATACAATAATAAAAAACAGCTGATACATGGCAATATTTAAGCAGCTTCTTCATATCAAAAAGATAGAAATCAGCAAACTGCACCCACAGGCAAATAAATAATAAATACGCTGGTTAACATAAATGTCACTTGAGCACTTGATGACGTCTCTGAAACAAAAAAATATATAAAAACTTGCTGTGTGTGTTTACATTTTTGACAAGTAAAGATCGTAAAAAGAGGTTTATAAGAATATACAGAAATCATAATACATCTGCATTGTTATTACTTGACATTACTTCTAATTGCTGACTTAATTTCTACAGGATGATGAGATCAACCAACACAGTCAGCTGGCTGAGAAACTCAAGGAGCAGATGTTGGACCAGGAAGAGGTAAAACAAACTGACTTTATAGGATTTCTATCTGTATAAATGCATGTGTTATGTTGGTATAAATGTCCATGTTTACACATTTGTCTTCCCAGCTGCTGGCGTCGACGCGGCGCGACTACGAGAAGATCCAGGAGGAGCTGTGCCGGCTGCAGACGGAGAACGAGCTGGCCAAGGAGGAGGTGAAGGAGGTGCTGCAGGCTCTGGAGGAGCTGGCCGTCAACTACGACCAGAAGAGCCAAGAGGTGGAGGAGAGGGACCTAGCCAACCTGCAGCTGATCGAGGAGTTGCATCACAAGACGGTGAGCGGACTATCTCAAAGAGGAACCATCGACTTATTATTAATAAGTTATTATTATATTATATAAAACAACAAATGGAGTGTTTAACGTGTGTTTGTGTTGTGGACAGGCATTGCTGTCAGCGGTGCAGAGGGAGCTGAATCAGCTGCAGGAGCTGAACGGCCTCCAGAGGAAGAGAGCCGCCGAGGTCCTCAACCTGCTGCTGCGTGACCTCAGCGACATTGGCACCATCATCGGCACCAGCGACGTGAAGACCGCCGCGGTGAGGACGGACGGACATGCACACATAAACACGCATCATCTTTCACACTCATTGCCCTAACCTCCCGCCCCTCTGCCTCCTCTTCCTCAGTCCTCAGAGGCGAAGGGCAACGGCTCGGCGGTGGAGGAGGAGTTCACCGTGGCTCGCCTCTACATCAGCAAGATGAAGTCCGAGGTCAAGTCTCTGGTGAACCGCAGCAAGCAGCTGGAGAGCGCTCAGGCCGACGCCCACCGCAAGATCCAGGCCAATGAGAAGGAGCTGACGTCCTGTCAGCTACTCGTCTCCCAGGTAACCATAACCTAGGTAACCGTGGTGATGCTGAGGAAAAGGTTGTAGACTTCTCTGTCACTTCTATTATAATATATATAATAATATCTTTTTGTTGTTGTTTGTGTGTCTGTGTGCAGCACCAGGCCAAGATCAAGTCTCTGACTGACTACATGCAGAACATGGAGCAGAAGAAAAGGCACCTGGAGGAGAGTCAGGACGCTCTGTCCGAGGAGCTCGCCAAACTTCAAGCTCACGGTCAGTGCATGATCTAAACCTCCGTACACTATATTGTCTTTATTTACCAGCCTTAACGTCAGGTAAAACAATTTGTTGGTTCTCAGAGAAAAGACACGAGGTGTTAGGGGAGGACAAAGAGAAGGAGGACATCAGCAGACCGGATGGAGATGAGGACATTAAGGTGACCTGAGAGCACAGCTGGAAACAGTCACATTCATTTTTGTATATTTGAATGATGGATCTCTAATGTGTTTTTCCATCTTCATCAGAAAACGCTGGAGGAGCAGCTGGAGAACCACAGGGAGGCTCACCAGAAGCAGCTGAGCCGCCTCAGAGACGAGATCGAAGACAAGCAGAGGATGCTGGACGAACTCACAGAGTAAGAACACATCACACACACACACACAAAGCACTGCTGACATGCAGCTGTATTTTATTATTTGATTATTCTATTGAATTCATCGTCGGTCAAACTGCTATTTATTTATTTATTACCACTTGTCTTCCTCTCACAGTCTAAACCAGGGTCTGTTACTGGAGCGGGAGAGACTGATGTTGGACTACGACAAACTGAAGGCTGAAGAGCAGGAGAAGGATGCAAAGCTAGAGAAACTCATGTAGGCATCGAACTGCACTGTTATTGATTAGTATCGGATGTAATACGAGTTGATTTGTTAATGTTTTCTGTCCAGAATGCTGAATGAACAGAGAGAGCAGGCCAGAGAGGACCTGAAGGGTCTGGAGGAGACTGTGGTGAGTATCTGACTGAGAGTTCTTACAGGCTCCGCCCTCTACTATAATATGACCTTTTTTCGACATACTATACTATGTCTTTTTTTTCGACATACTATACTATGACTTTTTTCGACATACTATACTATAACTGTTTTGTTCCCACATACTATACTGTAACATATTTTTATAGCATACTATACTATGACTTATTTTTTTTTCCACATACTGTATTATAATTTTTTTTTGTAATCTTTCTTGACATATTCACGAGTCAAGTATAACCTCCGACAAGTAGTTCCTTGTTAAATGAAATAGCTCAGTGAGTTAAAACGCTGGGTGGGAAGGCTGAATTACCTGAGGTGACGTGTTCGAGACCCAGGTTGGCAGGTAGTTGATATGTTATTGTTATCTGGTTCAATGAATTATGACGTCACAGTTCTACATGTAAAGTCAAATATAACATCCGTTAAATTGGATGTCAGATGGTATAGCTCAGTGATTTAGAACGCTGGTTGGGCATTGTGAGCTGCCTGAGGTGATGTGTTCGAGACCCAGCATTGGCAGGTAGTTGAGATGTTATTGTTATCTGGTTCAATGAATTATGACGTCACAGTTCTACATGTAAAGTCAAATATAACATCCGTTAAATTGGATGTCAGATGGTATAGCTCAGTGATTTAGAATGCTGGTTGGGCATTGTGAGCTGCCTGAGGTGATGTGTTCGAGACCCAGCATTGGCAGGTAGTTGTAAAGTTATTGTTATCCGGTTCAATGAGTTATGATGTCACAGTTGTACAAGTAGAGTCAAATATAACATCCGTTAAATTGGAAGTCAGATGGTATAGCTCAGTGATTTAGAACGCTGGTTGGGCATTGTGAGCTGCCTGAGGTGATGTGTTCGAGACCCAGGATTGGCAGGTAGTTGTAAAGTTATTGTTATCCGGTTCAATGAGTTATGACGTCACAGTTGTAAATGTAGAGTCAAATATAACCTCCAATACATATAATGTCAGGTGGCTTAGCTCAATCCCAGACATTGACTTATGTTCATGGCAGTCTATCCTTATGTTAGGTTCACCTGACCAGGTGGGGTAGCCACTCACCCCCCAGCACAAACAAGCTGACATGAGTCGGACGAACAAGTAGAACCGGATGACCAGTAGAAGCCAGCTGACCTCAGCTGGCTTCTACTGGTCAGCTGGCTTCTACTGGTCATCCGGTTCTACTTGTTCGTCCGACTCATGTCAGCTTGTTTGTGCTGGGGGGAGGGGTTGGGTGAACCTAACATATGGATAGACTGCCATGAACATAAGTCAATGTCTGGGATTCGATCACATGAGCTCTTGTTGCCCAAGCAGTGTTCTAACTCCCTGAGCTAAACCACCTGACAACTGATGTATTGGAGGTTATATTTGACTCTACATTTACAACTGTGACGTCATAACTCATATACTATACTATGACGTTTTTTTATGAAATTTTTCGACATACTATACTATGACGTTTTTTTTCATTAATTTATCAACATACTATACTATGACTTTTTTTCCGCATGAAATTTTTCGACATACTATACTATGACGTTTTTTTATGAAATTTTTCGACATACTATACTATGACGTTTTTTTATGAAATTTTCCGACATACTATACTATGACGTTTTTTTTCATTAATTTATCAACATACTATACTATGACTTTTTTTCCGCATGAAATTTTTCGACATACTATACTATGACGTTTTTTTATGAAATTTTTCGACATACTATACTATGACGTTTTTTTATGAAATTTTTCGACATACTATACTATGCCGTTTTTTTTCATTAATTTATCAACATACTATACTATGACGTTTTTTTCCGCATGAAATTTTTCGACATACTATACTATGACGTTTTTTTATGAAATTTTTCGACATACTATACTATGACGTTTTTTTATGAAATTTTCCGACATACTATACTATGACGTTTTTTTTCATTAATTTATCAACATACTATACTATGACTTTTTTTCCGCATGAAATTTTTCGACATACTATACTATGACGTTTTTTTATGAAATTTTTCGACATACTATACTATGACGTTTTTTTATGAAATTTTTCGACATACTATACTATGCCGTTTTTTTTCATTAATTTATCAACATACTATACTATGACGTTTTTTCCGCATGAAATTTTTCGACATACTATACTATGACGTTTTTTTATGAAATTTTTCGACATACTATACTATGACGTTTTTTTTCATTAATTTATCAACATACTATACTATGACTTTTTTTCCGCATGAAATTTTTCGACATACTATACTATGACGTTTTTTTATGAAATTTTTCGACATACTATACTATGACGTTTTTTTATGAAATTTTTCGACATACTATACTATGACGTTTTTTTTCATTAATTTATCAACATACTATACTATGACTTTTTTTCCGCATGAAATTTTTCGACATACTATACCATGACGTTTTTTTATGAAATTTTTCGACATACTATACTATGACGTTTTTTTATGAAATTTTTCGACATACTATACTATGACGTTTTTTTTCATTAATTTATCAACATACTATACTATGACTTTTTTTCCGCATGAAATTTTTCGACATACTATACTATGACGTTTTTTTATGAAATTTTTCGACATACTATACTATGACGTTTTTTTATGAAATTTTTCGACATACTATACTATGCCGTTTTTTTTCATTAATTTATCAACATACTATACTATGACGTTTTTTCCGCATGAAATTTTTCGACATACTATACTATGACGTTTTTTTATGAAATGTTTCGACATACTATACTATGACGTTTTTTTTTCATTAATTTATCAACATACTATACTATGACTTTTTTTCCGCATGAAATTTTTCGACATACTATACTATGACGTTTTTTTATGAAATTTTTCGACATACTATACTATGACGTTTTTTTATGAAATTTATCGACATGCTATACTATGACTTTTTTTTTCATTAATTTATCAACATACTATACTATGACTTTTTTTCCGCATGAAATTTTTCGACATACTATACTATGACGTTTTTTTATGAAATTTTTCGACATACTATACTATGACGTTTTTTTATGAAATTTTTCGACATACTATACTATGACGTTTTTTTTCATTAATTTATCAACATACTATACTATGACTTTTTTTCCGCATGAAATTTTTCGACATACTATACAATGACGTTTTTTTATGAAATTTTTCGACATACTATACTATGACGTTTTTTTTTCATTAATTTATCAACATACTATACTATGACTTTTTTTCCGCATGAAATTTTTCGACATACTATACCATGACGTTTTTTTATGAAATTTTTCGACATACTATACTATGACGTTTTTTTATGAAATTTTTCGACATACTATACTATGACGTTTTTTTTCATTAATTTATCAACATACTATACTATGACGTTTTTTCCGCATGAAATTTTTCGACATACTATACTATGACGTTTTTTTATGAAATTTTTCGACATACTATACTATGACGTTTTTTTTCATTAATTTATCAACATACTATACTATGACTTTTTTTCCGCATGAAATTTTTCGACATACTATACTATGACGTTTTTTTATGAAATTTTTCGACATACTATACTATGACGTTTTTTTTCATTAATTTATCAACATACTATACTATGACTTTTTTTCCGCATGAAATTTTTCGACATACTATACTATGACGTTTTTTTATGAAATTTTTCGACATACTATACTATGACGTTTTTTTATGAAATTTTTCGACATACTATACTATGACGTTTTTTTTCATTAATTTATCAACATACTATACTATGACTTTTTTTCCGCATGAAATTTTTCGACATACTATACAATGACGTTTTTTTATGAAATTTTTCGACATACTATACTATGACGTTTTTTTATGAAATTTTTCGACATACTATACTATGGCCTTTTTTTTCGACATACTATACTATGACCTTTTTTTCGACATACTATACTATGGCCTTTTTTTTCGACATACTATACTATGACCTTTTTTTCGACATACTATACTATGACCTTTTATTTCGACATACTATACTATGACCTTTTTTTCGACATACTATACTATGACCTTTTATTTCGACATACTATACTATGACGTTTTTTTTCATTAATTTTTCGACATACTATACTATGGCCTTTTTTTTCGACATACTATACTATGACCTTTTTTTCGACATACTATACTATGACCTTTTATTTCGACATACTATACTATGACCTTTTTTTTCGACATACTATACTATGATTTTTTTTTCGACATACTATACTATGACCTTTTTCGACATACTATCATGACTTTTTTCGACATACTATACTATGACCTTTTTTTTCGACATACTATACTATGACTTTTTTTTTGACATACTATACTATGACTTTTTTTTTGACATACTATCATATGATTTTTTTCGACATGCTATACTATGACTTTTTTTTCGACATACTATACTATGACTTTTTTTGACATACTATACTATGACTTTTTTTTCGACATGCTATACTATGACTTTTTTTTCGACATGCTATACTATGACCTTTTTCGACATACTATACTATAACCTTTTTTTTGACATACTATACTATGACTTTTTTTTTCGACATACTATACTATGACCTTTTTCGACATACTATCATATGACTTTTTTCGACATACTATACTATGGCCTTTTTTCTCAACATACTATACTATGACTTTTTTTTTCGACATACTATACTATGACGTTTTTTTGACATACTATCATATGACTTTTTTCGACATGCTATACTATGACTTTTTTTTCGACATACTATCATATGACTTTTTTCGACATACTATACTATGACTTTTTTTATGAAATTTTTCGACATACTATACTATGACGTTTTTTTTCATTAATTTATCAACATACTATATTATGACTTTTTTTCCGCATGAAATTTTTCGACATACTATACTATGACGTTTTTTTATGAAATTTTTCGACATACTATACTATGACGTTTTTTTTCATTAATTTATCAACATACTATATTATGACTTTTTTTCCGCATGAAATTTTTCGACATACTATACTATGACTTTTTTTATGAAATTTTTCGACATACTATACTATGACGTTTTTTTTATGAAATTTTTCGACATACTATACTATGACGTTTTTTTTCATTAATTTTTCGACATACTATACTATGATTTTCTTTCATGAAAATTATCGACATACTATACTATGACTTTTTTTAATACAAATCTTCGACATACTATACTATGACTTTTTTAATGAAAATTATCGACATTATTTTACTCTGATTTTTTTTTAAGAAAATTATCGACATACTATACTATGACGTTTTTTTTCATTAATTTATCAACATACTATACTATGACTTTTTTTCCGCATGAAATTTTTCGACATACTATACTATGACGTTTTTTTATGAAATTTTTCGACATACTATACTATGGCCTTTTTTTTCGACATACTATACTATGGCCTTTTTTTTCGACATACTATACTATGACCTTTTTTTTCGACATACTATACTATGGCCTTTTTTTTCGACATACTATACTATGACCTTTTTTTCGACATACTATACTATGACCTTTTATTTCGACATACTATACTATGACCTTTTTTTCGACATACTATACTATGACCTTTTATTTCGACATACTATACTATGACGTTTTTTTTCGACATACTATACTATGGCCTTTTTTTTCGACATACTATACTATGACCTTTTTTTCGACATACTATACTATGACGTTTTTTTTCGACATACTATACTATGGCCTTTTTTTTCGACATACTATACTATGACCTTTTTTTCGACATACTATACTATGACCTTTTATTTCGACATACTATACTATGACCTTTTTTTTCGACATACTATACTATGACGTTTTTTTTCATTAATTTTTCGACATACTATACTATGATTTTCTTTCATGAAAATTATCGACATACTATACTATGACTTTTTTTAATACAAATCTTCGACATACTGTACTATGACTTTTTTAATGAAAATTATCGACATTATTTTACTCTGATTTTTTTTTAAGAAAATTATCGACATACTATACTATGACGTTTTTTTTCATTAATTTATCAACATACTATACTATGACTTTTTTTCCGCATGAAATTTTTCGACATACTATACTATGACGTTTTTTTATGAAATTTTTCGACATACTATACTATGGCCTTTTTTTTCGACATACTATACTATGACCTTTTTTTCGACATACTATACTATGGCCTTTTTTTTCGACATACTATACTATGACCTTTTTTTCGACATACTATACTATGACCTTTTATTTCGACATACTATACTATGACCTTTTTTTCGACATACTATACTATGACCTTTTATTTCGACATACTATACTATGACGTTTTTTTTCGACATACTATACTATGGCCTTTTTTTTCGACATACTATACTATGACCTTTTTTTCGACATACTATACTATGACCTTTTATTTCGACATACTATACTATGACCTTTTTTTTTCGACATACTATACTATGATTTTTTTTTCGACATACTATACTATGACCTTTTTCGACATACTATCATGACTTTTTTCGACATACTATACTATGACCTTTTTTTTCGACATACTATACTATGACTTTTTTTTTGACATACTATACTATGACTTTTTTTTTGACATACTATCATATGATTTTTTTCGACATACTATACTATGAACTTTTTTTTCGACATACTATACTAAGACCTTTTTCGACATACTATCATATGACTTTTTTCGACATACTATACTATGACTTTTTTTTTCGACATGCTATACTATGACTTTTTTTTCGACATGCTATACTATGACCTTTTTCGACATACTATACTATAACCTTTTTTTTGACATACTATACTATGACTTTTTTTTTCGACATACTATACTATGACCTTTTTCGACATACTATCATATGACTTTTTTCGACATACTATACTATGGCCTTTTTTCTCAACATACTATACTATGACTTTTTTTTTCGACATACTATACTATGACGTTTTTTTGACATACTATACTATGACTTTTTTTATGAAATTTTTCGACATACTATACTATGACGTTTTTTTTCATTAATTTATCAACATACTATATTATGACTTTTTTTCCGCATGAAATTTTTCGACATACTATACTATGACGTTTTTTTATGAAATTTTTCGACATACTATACTATGACGTTTTTTTTTCATTAATTTATCAACATACTATATTATGACTTTTTTTCCGCATGAAATTTTTCGACATACTATACTATGACTTTTTTTATGAAATTTTTCGACATACTATACTATGACGTTTTTTTATGAAATTTTTCGACATACTATACTATGATTTTCTTTCATGAAAATTATCGACATACTATACTATGACTTTTTTTAATACAAATCTTCGACATACTGTACTATGACTTTTTTAATGAAAATTATCGACATTATTTTACTCTGATTTTTTTTTAAGAAAATTATCGACATACTATACTATGACGTTTTTTTTCATTAATTTATCAACATACTATACTATGACTTTTTTTCCGCATGAAATTTTTCGACATACTATACTATGACGTTTTTTTATGAAATTTTTCGACATACTATACTATGACGTTTTTTTTCATTAATTTATCAACATACTATACTATGACTTTTTTTCCGCATGAAATTTTTCGACATACTATGCTATGATTTTTTTTCATGAAAATTATCGACATACCAGTATACTAGTATAGTATGTCGAAAAAAAAGGTCATAGTATAGTATGTCGAAAAAAGTCATATGATAGTATGTCAAAAAAAAGGTCATAGTATAGTATGTCGAAAAAAAAGGTCATAGTATAGTATGTCGAAAAAAGTCATATGATAGTATGTCGAAAAAGGTCATAGTATAGTATGTCGAAAAAAAACGTCATAGTATAGTATGTCGAAAAAAAAAGTCATAGTATAGTATGTCGAAAAAGGTCATAGTATAGTATGTCGAAAAAAAAGTCATAGTATAGTATGTCGAAAAAGGTCATAGTATAGTATGTCGAAAAAAAAGGTCATAGTATAGTATGTCGAAAAAAAAGGTCATAGTATAGTATGTCGAAAATAGTCATATGATAGTATGTCAAAAAAAAAGTCATAGTATAGTATGTCGAAAAAAGTCATATGATAGTATGTCAAAAAAAAAGTCATTGTATAGTATGTCGAAAAAAGTCATATGATAGTATGTCAAAAAAAAGTCATTGTATAGTATGTCGAAAAAAAGGTCATAGTATAGTATGTCGAAAAAAAGGTCATAGTATGCTTATTATTGCATTAAATTATTGTACTGTTAAATCAGTATTGCACAGTAAATATGGGGTTATAGCTGCTGGGTAAAAAATAATAAATATGTTGTATATACTGTATATATATGTATGAATATACAACACTTTACAATCAAATGAACATGTCACTGTTTTCTAGACTAGAAATATATATATAACATGGAGAAATCATAATCTGAATCACTTCCTTGTTGTTCTCTCAGGCCAAAGAGCTGCAGACTCTGCACAACCTGCGCAAACTCTTCGTCCAGGACCTCACCACGCGGGTCAAGAAGGTACACTACCTTCCTCTGGTTGTTGTGTTTGGTGTGATTTTTTTTTTTTTGCCAGTTTAACATTTAATATCTGTGTTCTTTCAGAGTGCAGAGCTGGATTGTGAGGAGGGACTTGGCAACGTGGCCCAGAAACAGAAGATCTCCTTCCTGGAGAACAACTTGGAGCAGCTCACCAAGGTCCACAAGCAGGTAAATAATCAAACTTAATAAGACATTACATTACAATTTCAATACTAAGTAGTGAATGAGTTGATTAGAATATGCTAAGTAAAAAGAGTAGGTGTAATAAGCTCCAGCTTCAGCCTACACCTTTTCAGTCAACATTTTTTTTTTTTTCATTTTTATTTATTATGCCTTATTGTTACCTATTCTTTATTATGTGCATTCCTTACGGAAATAAGGACCAAAATAAATGTATTTTTTATGTATATAGTTTTCCCTCCGCCAGTGGTGGAAGAAGTACTCGGATCCTTTACTTAAGTAAAAATAGCAGTATAAAAATGCAGATTTATTGGTGACGCTGTTTTTTAATATATATATATATATATTTTTATTTATTTATATTATTATTTTTTACAATTATTTAAGTATTAATTAGTACCTGGTCAAATATTTTTTATTTTTGTTTTATTTATTTAACCTTTATTTAACAAGTCAATTAAGAACAAAGTTGAGATTGTGTATTTATTTTTGTTAAAATTCAACACAAATATTGGGGGAAAAAACTATAGCTTCTAAATACATGTAGTGGAGTAAAAATTATAATATTTACCCCTGACATGTAGTAATGTTGAAGTATAAAGTAGTATAAAATGGACTCTAGAACAATTACAGACTTATTTATTATTATCAATATTATTATTGTTGTTTTTTTCGCCCAATTATTTAAGTATTAATTATTAGTACCTGGTCAAAGATTGTGTATTTATTTGTTTAAATTAAAAAGAATATTGTGGAAAAAATTAACTACTACTGACATGTAGTAGTGTAGAAATGTATAGTATAAAATGGACTCAAGAACAAGTACCTTAAATTGTACTCAAGTGAGTAAAAGTGCTTTACACTCCTGCTTTCCCTCAGCTGGTTCGAGACAACGCAGACCTTCGCTGCGAGCTGCCGAAGCTGGAGAAGCGTCTGCGTGCGACGGCGGAGCGAGTCAAAGCCTTGGAGACCCACCTGAAGGACGCCAAGGAGAACGCCATGAGGGACCGCAAGCGCTACCAGCAGGAGGTGGACCGCATCAAAGAGGCCGTCCGGGCCAAGAACATGGCCAGGAGGGGGTTCTCCGCACAGATCGGTGAGCTGACTGTCAAGACTCGGATAGAAGGTTAAATTAAATATACATTACTGAATATTTTTTTTGTGCCGTAGCAAAGCCCATCCGACCAGGACATCACCCGCTGTCATCCCCCATCAGAACCTCCATCAGAGCCGGAGGCGCTTACACCCACAACATATAAAAACCCTGTGAGTACTCTGAAGACAAATACCTGAGTTTACAGTCCCGTTGGTATCTAATAGTACTATATTCTTTATTTTAAATCTTTGTTTCTTCCTGCAGACAGACCATAACTAACCGACGCATGCTCGCCGCCCCCCACCTGGAACCACGAACCCCGCCCCTCCTGCTGGAGCACCAATGGGAGGCCATCACGACAGACTGTCACCGCTCAGAGAAGCAACATCCATAGTGTATATAAACATATTTAATTAGCTGGGCCTCATTTAGAAAAATGTTAAATTACGCTTTTAGGGAAAAAAAACCGACTAATTTTCTGTGATTCTCCTGATTTGATTTCATAATGATGCATTTTGTTGCATAATTAGAAGCGTACCGTTTATAAATGAGGCCGAGTTTCGATCTGAAAGACTTGTTTTGATTATGATTTATGATTGTGACTATAAGCTTGGCAGAACAAGTAGATATTTAGGGTTATAATTTAATCTTAAACCAGCATTCATTCATTTAAAGGAATAGTTTGACACTTTGGGAAACTGAAAATGTCAAAGTCTTCCTTTAAAGGGAGAGTTTGGGTGTTTTGAAGTGGGGTTGTATATGACAGTCACGCCATCGCAGCTAAATCCTTTGAGTTTCTCACCTCGATATAGTTGAAAGTTACAGCTAGAGTTATAAAATTAAGGTGGAAATGACATTCAGCCACTTTGTGCAGACAAAAACATATCGTCACACAGCTTGTTAAATTGTGTGTTGAAGCATTTTTACCCCCTCTAGTTGCATTTCTATACTAACACCTAACACCTACGCTAATACCTTGTGTTGTATTTGGAGTTTTTGCCACTTTTTGTTACCTCTTTTGTCTCCCTAGAGGTGATAATCATCGAAAAACAAACACTACGAAGCTAAAATAACAAAAGTACGTCCCCTATTGATGTATGTGTCAGTAGGAAGCAGAATGTTAAATGACTGTAGGCCTCGAAATTCATAAATGGACATCATGTTTTAGCTCTTTTTTTGTTACTTAAGGTGTCCCAGGATTAAATTACAATTCTCGAAGCTGCTGTAAAGTGGAAAGTGAGTGTATCTGTCGTCCTGCAGGGACACTGACCAGCCAATCAGGCGTCCCCAGGACTCAGAGAACTTATAATAGAAGAACTACAGCAGGAAAAATTGGAAAATCTGCTTTCAAATCTTACATTTTTTCAGGACGACGAGTCTGCACTCACTGTGTAAAGCTCCTGACCAGCCAATCAGAGACCTTAAAAACACAGAGATTATCATTATTATCCTGTTTTTCACTCTTTGTGCCTTTTAGAAACACCTGAACTTGTATATTTACACAGGTTTTGCAGAATAACTTCCACTTCCTGTTTAAAAGAAATTGAAAGCATTAGATTGTAATCGATGACCCCTCTAATCAAAGATATATTAGGTGTCTGTGCTGCTTCGTCTTTGCCAGTTTAGCATGTTTTTGAATGCACAATATTATCTAAAGATGGTACTTTTAGTTGTTGAGAGCGGCAATACGAAGGGCAACTTTTTATCCAGATGTTGCCACGACTATCAGCGTCTTTATTTGATGTTTAATTGTGGCTGTTTTGAGAGAGCTGCAGTCACACTGATGAATAAATGAATGTAACTGCATGGAGCTTGTGTTAAAGGCATGCTCAGGGAGGACTAATTTGTATACATTTACCTCATCATGATGTATATTTTGAGTTGTTTTTTTAAGTTCGGCTGTGGCATCATAACTCTGAATAAACCTACAACTGATGCAATTAAAGCTAATAAAGATATTTAACTTTCATTTATCTTGTTTGTTTTTTAAAGGGACTATTTGTAAGATTCAGAAATGCTGCTTAACAGCGACACCTGTGGCCTTGAAATCAACGAAAGTCAGGGTCGAGCTCGCGTTTGCTCGCTCTACATAGACATGAACGAGCATCGCTCAAAACAGTGAGGCGACAGACGTCAGCTAAAACCACAATATCACTCTATATTTCAGCTGCTTGGCAGTAATGTTAGCAGAAACGGACGAAGGTCTCTCTGAATCAATGCTGATCCTAGTGTTGGCTTTTCCTGCTCAGCGCAGGCTTCAGCAGCGGGGCTCCTCAACGAGTTACGTTATCGCCTCCCGACCGCAGCCGTCAGCCGAAGACACCGGCACCCGGTCGGTAACGAGACGATAACGTAACTCGTTGAGGAGCCTTGTCACTTCACAAGACACGGAAAACCTCTGTTGGTCTGGAGGAGCTGCAGCAGTTATTTCTGCACAAACGTCCACTCTACATTCACTAGATATTCTCAGAGCTAAACTAACTCTTCTGCAGTGTGGAGTGAGCGCGCGTTCACGTCTAGAGGTGGAGCGAGACAGCGAGGACGCGCGCGCTGTCTGAGTGAAGGAGAGCAGGCAGCGGAGACGAGGCTCCGGCCACACGCGAGCGCGCATATGCGAACGCGCATGTGTGCCGACCCGCTACATTTATACGCTTACAAAGTTACAAACAGTCCCTTTAAGTCAAAATAAGATGACAGACGTCATGATATAATCTTTAATCCCTATACATATATTTCCCTCTGTAACATTGCACATTATCATCATCAGTGTTGGACAGAACAGACAGATGGGGTATTTTGGTCAGGTCACAAGTAAATTAATAAAAATAATCAATAAATAATAGAAAAATCTTCTTCACACAATCACATATAAAGTTACAACAACAATGTAACAGGACGGTTAAACCATTGTATCTGTACAAATAGATTTTCACATGTTTTTTTTCACATATTTCACATACTTTATGATATTACTGCACTTCTGGCCAACATACAGAAAAGGTTACAGGCGTAACCTCGATTCTCTGAGTCTTTAAAGGTTCCCAAGAGTGTCGACAAACCCGGGTCAAATTATATTTAACTTTTAGAGCGACTTGTTTCCTGTTCGGAGCAGTGGTTTTATTAATCCCTCTAAGTAGTATTTGTCCCAGGATCCCTCCGCTTCCTTTTTCCTCTCACATTCATGATGATGCTGGCGAACGATATTTATGTTATAAAGCCAACAAACTGCACATTTTTACCGCAGAGAAAATGAAATCAGTTGACTTTAACAAACACTCTGGTAAACAACGAGGTCGGGGCTGGTTTCTCCTCAAAAAGCACCTTTTGACTAAGAAGACGGAAGAATAGTGCAGAATAATGCAGATAAAGGTGAAGTGTTTGTCGTGAGACGTCCTATCTGGAAAAGTCAGAACAATATGATTGAAGTTCTTACCTAGAGCGACTGGACTTCTTCACTTCTGCAGGGGAGTGCCGGGCATTTGACCTTTGACCTGAGGTCCTCTGCTAACCATTCTGCAATCTAGGCTGAAGACCGAGGGTGACCGGGCCTTTTCTGTCCTCTTAAAATAATCTATAAAATGAAAGTTCATTATATTATCTTGCTTTATTTTACTTTAAAATCACTTTTAACCTCATATGTAGCTCCTTTGCTTAATGTTGTGTATCAATCTAACACTCGATTACGACTTACGGCTACGATTTTGTCGATTAATTAGATCAAAACTGTACTTTGTTCTTATCAGATCGCGTTATGATGAACAGAGCAGCTGAAAGTCATGCTTTCATGAACAATATTTTGTAGTTTTTGTAGCCCAATGAGCAGAGATTATTCTCCATTTGAGTGGTGAAGCCTTGCTACCATGTATTTTTAGAAACATGCATTTTTATTTTTGTCTTGTAAAGCACTTTGTAATGAAACGTTCTATTTAAATAATATTTATTATTATTATTATTATTATTTTGTATTATTTACTCTCTCGTTAAGGCGTCCTTCACACGTTAAGAGATGTTAAAGTCCCATTAAACGTAAGTTAGAGCGTCTTTAGCTTCTGTACTCTGAATATTTGAGCAGTTACAAGAGGTATTAAATCAAATCCTTCGCATTTGATTGGACCACTAAATTTACTAAACATAATTAAACCTGTTGCACTGTGTCTGTGCATAACAGGGCTTTTACACCTGGTTTTGTGGTCTGAAACGAGTGTAAAAGAGGCGATTTTTTTCTGACATATAAGCCATAAAAATGTCATTTCTATGTGAGTGTTTCTGCTTAATGCAACTACGCTTTAAACAATTTCCTCCAAGTTGCTTTTTGCACTTTGTTTTAAAGCAACTGTTTCTATTTACAGAACAATTGCAACAAAAAAAGAGCACCAGCAACCAGGATTATTTCCATTATTGCACGATCTGATGATTATATAGAAAATTGTTGATCGACTAATCGATTAATTGACCAATTGTTTCAGCTATAAACTTCACAATCAGGTTCATATTTATCAGCATTATTGTGCACATGGTGTAACTTAGTCAGAAGCTGCAGGTAGCAAACCGAGCCCTGGTCATTCAGTACAGTTTCTACACAGATACTCACACATTCACATGCATCCTCCACCTTTCACACAACCATACAGCACCCAGACGTGCACTCCCGACACCCAAACCGTGCACTCCCCACACACACACAAACACCCACGGAAACAGAAGCTCAACGTACACGGTGTCTACACCCAGGAGTCGGGGGAGCCGGTGAACTTGTTGGCCCTGTTTGAAGGCCTCCGCGTGGTGGAGTAGAAGTCCACGTAGTTGGTGTTGGCTTTGAACTGGAGCGACTGGCCGGCGTAGCCGTCGGGGGAGGACGGGGTCAGGTGGACCGGTTCGTCCTCGTAGGGCGCCTCTCCGAAGTCTTGAGGGGACGACAGGTACATTCTGTAGCTGTTGTAGTTCTTCCTGTCGGGCTCGTCGTAAAATGGCTCTGTGTGCTGGGAGAGGAACAACGATGTCCGATCTATTAATGAATCTCAGCGCTGCTTTGTGTTGGACTTACTGATTCAGCAGTACAACCTTTTTCTGCTATTAATGTTCAATATTTTAACACAACAACGTCTTACCTGGGACCGTCTCAAATCCTCTCCTGACTGGGAAGAATATGTCCCGATGAAATACGGAGTTTTCTTCTCAGACCCTGATGTGGCACAGACATCAAAAGTCATAATTTGATGTTAAACAGGCGGCACGTTTGCATATTAATAAACATTTATGAATCAGTCACAATATGAACCTGTGTACTGTCGTTTGTGTAAACTGTTGTCTCCATAATACGTGTCGAGTTGCATAGATGACTGCGCCCTCTGGTAGTTTGAACTGTGTCTTCTTATCCCGAGCATCGCCGGCGAGGATGTCGCACTACCACCTGAGGAAAAAAATCATGATTCAAGATGTATACTTTCTTACTTTACAGGATTTTCCTCATTGTTTTAGACATAATACAAGCGTCAGGTTGACCTCACTCACCTGATTGGATGACGGGGGACATCTGCAGCGGGCTGGTGGGCAGCGTCGGCTGGGACAGGTAGCGGTCTCGCTCCAGCGTGGAGACGGGGGTGACGAAGTGAGTGTAGTTCCAGCCGTCCTGCACACACACAAAGTTCATCCAAAAACTAATCAGTTCATCATTGCTGCCAATCTTGACCAGCACTCTCCCTAGCAGAAGAGATATTGTCCTAGTGGACGTTTGTGTGTCTGGTACCGACCTGTTTGTAGAGGTTCCTCAGCTCTCTGTACTGCCACAACGTGTTCAACACCTGAGCTGCTGCCTTCACGACCTTCATGGAGTACCTGCGACACACGCGGCACGTTACATATGAAGTTATTTCACCACATCACAACATTGTAATGTCAGTAGAATACTTAAAACATAGTGATTCATGCCCTTTTCTGGACAGATGACTCAGGTGAGGTGTCTCTGGTGTTTCGTACCCTTTCCCTCGTCCTTTACTGATATCCACCAGCTTCTCGATGCCGCCGCTGTCGGCTAAAGCTTTGGCGTTCTCCATGTTGCGGCTGGTGACCTCGTGCAGCGTGCAGCAGACCGACGCCACCGTTTCGTCAGACAGCACCGGCGGACTGCCGCCAGGCAGCCGGTTCACCAGATCCCTCATGGCGTACTTTCCTGCAGGAGGAGATGCAGAAGATGGACTTCATTTAGACGGAAACATTCAACTTGTAAAACTTGTAGTAAAGCTGTGCTGCCTCCAAATTTAAGTTAATACAAATAAATAGATTGATAAATAGATAAATGAATAAATAAATAGATAGTATAAATAGATATTATAAAGCGATATATAAAGAGGTAAATAAATAAATAAATAGTATAAAGAGATAAATAAAGAGGTAAATAAATGAATACAAAATAAATAAATACATTAATTAATGAATGAATGAATTAATATATATAGTTAGATAAATAAAGAGATGAAGAGATAAATAAATGAATAATGAATAAATAAATTAATAAATAAATAAATAAAAGGGAAGATTAAATAGAAGAGTAGATAAAAAGGGGAAGTAATACAAAGGTAAATAAACAAAGATGCAAATTAAAACAGAAATATCAATTTATGTCACATTTTGTCAATTAAATAATGGAAACATTTATTTGTTATATTATTTTGGTACAGTTAATGTCATATTAATTAATTTATTGACTCATTTTTTAATTTATTTTTTAATTTTGGCAGGTTCTGTCCTCCACATTTTACTCAGTCTGTCTGGAAACTTGTCATCCATCATGTTTTATATTCATTTCAGTATTTTATTGTGCCTTTTAGTTTTCAGATGATGTACATCACCTCTATGTGACATCTACTGTTGACCTGCTATCTCCCCCTAAAGACCCCCTTTATTGAATCCTCTGTCTCTCACTTCAGGTAATTATATCCAGATGTTTACCATCACCAGTTGGCTTATTTCACCTTAAGCACAACTGTTGTCCATTAGGGGGCGATGTGTCACCACACTTTCTAAACTCAGTCTGTTGTTCCTGACTCAGGTGTGAAGATCTTTTCACAGTTTCTGGGATCAATCTGTTGATTGTGTGTGTATGTTTCAGTGTGTGTTTGTACCTATGAGCTCCTTGTTGCGGCTGTCCAGCGCCATGTTGCGGAGGGCGGTGGCGACGGAGCAGACGACCCGGTCGTTGTCCATCCTCAGCAGCTCCACCAGGATGGGCAGACCTTTCTCTTTACGCACCGCCGCTCGGATGTAGGCTGAGAACTGGACACACAGTCACAGTTTTATTGCAGTTAACTTGTAATTTTGTGGTATCACTGTCACAGAGAGGACGTTCTACCTTCCAGTTTCCAGCGGAGAGGTTTTGCAGTGACCCGGCGGCGCCCTCCAGCGTGGCGGGGTTGGAGCTCTCGGCCAGCAGGTTGAGGTACGGCTTCACCACTATCGGGTGCCACAGCAGCTCTGCACCCCTCATAGACTGGGAGAAACCCGGGATCGGCCCGACACCGTCCCACTGTACCAAAATCAACATGCAGGATATGTTAGCAAATGTATTTTAAACTCTGTACACCCATCTTATTTAGTAATTTAGACTATACATATAATACATCTATTTTTAGACAGGAAAATGCTTCCAGGACCTCAACACCTCTTAAAGAACCCCCACCCCTCTGTGTTGGTACCTTGTCGTCGGGCCAGCCGCCCCTCTTCCTGCCGCGCCTCCTCTTGCCCCAGCAGAGGTAGTCCAGCTCCTTGGCCGGGGAGGAGAAGCCCAGCAGGGTGTCCAGCTCCTGGTTGCCCAGCAGGCGAGAGGAGGGCATCTCCACCTCCAGCCGGTACGAGAGGTTCCTCAGGGTGCAGACGCTGTTCTCCACAATCTGAGAAACATACCAGTCTAAATATCTCGAGCAGTAACTCTAGTAGATTTTGATTATAGTTGTGTTAGGGTTAAGTCTCCTGGGAATAAAGTGTGACATAAAATAGTAGTAGTGTTTGTGTTTTTGCAGCACCTTGCTGTCGTAGTCGGAGGTGTTGACGCAGGCTTTGAGGACGTGAAGCAGCGAGTCGACCAGACCTTCACAGCAACGCAGCTGACTCCTCGCCTCCTCCCCTGCTGAGCTCAGGTTCCTCAAACAAACACACACACACGCACATAGAGCGACACATTAACTCAGACGGAGGTGCAGTTTGTGGATTCCCCCACAGGGTGGCTTAAAACCTGCCCGGATACAAGTAAAGGAGGGAGCAGATCCTCCAATAGGAACCTTCAGCTGCCACTAATGGAGAGCTGACATGAGAAGACTGCACAACAGCACATAACTCCCACAATGCATTTCTATACCATCAATCTACAGTCTGGATGCAGAGAAGTGCTGGAGGCTGCACAGCGATGTAGTTTCCCTGTGGCACCGAGTCACTTAAAGCTATTAGATGGAATCAGCAGATCAAAGATGATTAATGAAGCCATTAAAATACATTTAGTTTGAGTAGTTTAAATTAAAGTAAAAGTCAGGAAACACAACTTTGCAGCATGTGAACTGGGACGTCTCCACTCAGCAGGTTTAATGCATTTGAGTTAGACGAGGTTCTCCTCTAAACGGATCATTTTAACTTTGGAGAAACAGTTGTAGGTCAGGTGTGGCCCTGTTTGCATCAGCTTTCAGGTGCGGTGACTCTTCTGCAAACACAAATATACATGCAATATTCAAGTCACAAGGGATGGATGGTAGAGTCCGGAAAGGTCTGTCGTGTTTACCACTTGCAAGCTTTTGTCTAACAACTCAAGATGATTGTGTAGCTGCATAGTTGGTCATAGGAGGATCCCAATTGTTTCTACGACTTGAGAAAGCATCTATCACCATGATATCAGAATATTAATATCATGATAAAACTAGAAAACAAAGAAGAGTTGAATCTCCCTCAGTTGTCCCTCCCTGGCTCCCTTACAGTCAAGATGGCAGCGAAGATAACAAAAACAGGGATTTATTCATCTCGTATTGTTCCTAACTTTAGTGGATCATAGCATATCGGGTATGGAATTAATCTGCAGATGCTCCGGTTCAAAACGAGACCAAACTTTTGTACGGATGTGGCATGCAACAGACTACCAGGTAAGGTTTGTTTTTAGCCCAACCGATTGCTTGATCGTGATGTTTTTTAATCTCAAAATCAAACATTTACTTCTTCCTGCTCATCTGGAAGGAGTCTTGAATGTGCAAAGTTGCAATATGTGACTTTAATTTAACTTTTAATTTTTGCAAAACATAAAAAATTAGCATTATTATCTTGAGCTGTAGTGAACTGAATCATCTGGGATTCAAGGAGCTTCTATTTCAGTCCCCGTCAGTCATATATAACATTATTCTGCTGCATTTATTGGTGTAAAATTGATGAATCTGAACCTTTAGGCTTAGATTTTTAAGACACACATGGTCAAACGCATACTCAAGACTTCACGCCTGCATAAAATCTCCATTACAGAGCTTCTCGTTGATGATTATGTGACTTTGATTATGTGTTGCAGGAGTTACAGAATCATTAAAATGAAAAGCAGACAGAAAAACAGCAGCAGCAGACGACCAATAAATCAAAAAGTCATCCTTGCGTTTCAGAACGAGGATCGATTTAATGAGCAGACGGCGCGGCTGGTAACTCAACGGTATTATTATTATTATGAGGCGAGGCACTTTGTAAAATCTATGGGGCAGTTTTAACTGTAAAGGAGTAAAACATGGTGGTGATGAAGCTGCATAAACATCATCAGTAAAGATTATATTATCACAGAGAGGATCATTTGATCATCGCAGGACTTGAGCTGTGTTGTAACGAGAGACAAAACAATAAATCTATGACAGCACATTCAGCAGCGGGTGCGTTTGATTCGTTGCTCACCTCAGACAGCCGGTGGTGTTGCGCAGCAGCAGGGAGGACTGGAACTTGACTTTGTGTTCGTCGCGGTGCGAGACGCTGCTCCAGCCCGAGTGGGGGATGACGACAGTGTTGGTCAGCGTGGACAGAGCGTCACGGATGATGGTCATCTTCACGGCGTCGCATGAGGAGAGGTTCCAGAGGACGCCTGTGGGTGCCAATAAAGAAGACGTCACTTTCCTGACTGCTGTGGAAGGTTTTTGTCTTGTTAAAGGAACCATTAGATGCTTAGAGGTACAGTAGAGGTGAGAAGATTGATACTAAATTCATGTTTATACGGTAAATATGAAGCGACAAGTACAACTTTAATAATCTAAATCAGACTTTCCCAAAGCTTTACATCAAACTGAAGACTCTCCTCTGTGTCTTTCCCAGGAATATGAGGCGTCTCGCAGCTTCACATCTCCTGATATTCAACAGTATGTGTGGTGCGGCTGCAGAGCTGTCAGCAGCATCCTGTTTCCAAAGCACATTATCTTAGCATCTGTCCCGAGGACTGTGCCGAGATCTGTTCTGTCAACACTGAGCGCTGAGTGTTTAAGCCGCTGCCGCTCTCACCTCCCACAGAACAGCCGATACACAGATTAATATGCTGCCAGCCAGTCAGACGGAGACACAGACCGACGCTCAGCCAGCAAGCCGGCCAGCCGGGTGGCCAGCGGACCTCGCAAGCAGGCCGGACGCCCACGCGGGATTTGAATGTTGAATGTTTTTGTCAATGCGGATGCTGCTGCTTTCACCTGAATTTACCCCGTTAGGAATAAAAAGAGCTGACAGCTACCCAACACAGGAAGCACCCAGTCTTTACCTGACCCGCTGGATCTTTTGTTTTGGGTTATTACTTTTGCCATTTCAGTTTTTGATTGTTAGCCAGATATGATGAGAAAACTTGGTGGGAGGTTTGGCCATGGTTGAAGAGAGCTACTGCACTAACTAGAAAGAGAAGTATCTGACATGTCTTCTATCTATAACTGTGTATTTTGATGCTAATGTACAGACACAAGCTTTCTCAGTTGTGCAGCCTTTAATTAAACCTGACTTGACGTACCGGTGACCAGCTCGCGAACTTCGTTGTCGGTTGTTTTCCTGAGGAGGCGCAGCAGCGCCGGCACGCCGCCGCAGTTCCTCAGCGCCACCTTGTTGTTGTCGGTGGCTTTGCCGTACACCAGGTTCCTCAGGGCCCCGCAGGCACTCTTCTGAACCTCGGTCAGCTTGTGATCCAGCAGGTCCACCAGGTGCTGGATCCCTCCCAGGTGACACACCTGCAGACCAGGACCAATCACAGAGATAGATGAACTTCAAGACAAGTTATACACAAACTATACACACAGAAAAACTGTCAAATTATCTTCTTTAAACATGAAGGATGACATGAAAAGCCAAACTTTTATAGCAAATTGATAAAGTTTTTAGCCAGTTTCTTTAGAAGAAAGTCATAATTAAATCAAAACAAATAACTTTTAGAGAAAAAGCACAGCACAATTTTCATGTAGCAAAGCTTTTCTGAAATATCTTGGAATAAAACCGAGGCTGAAACATGCAGAAGCCTCGCTGTGGCATGTTCAAAACTTTTCTTGTGTCATCTCGAAATAAACCCGTCTCAGGAGAGCAGCAGACGCTCCCTGCTTCTCTCTGATTCTGTGTTCAAACCCTCACTGAAAACATTTGTTTCTGGCAAAATGTGCAGGCGTGTTTCCAGGCCGCTCCAAAGGCTAATTAAAAGCTCATCACCAAACAAACCAAACGGCACTAAAATGGCTCTCGCGTGAAGCTCCGCCATTGTGCTGGAGTTATTTATTGCACGGGAAGCAGAGCAAAGAGAGAGCGAGCTGCGATTCAGCGCCGGCACATTTGGCACCAACGTTACTTAAAGTTTTGTTGGAGCAGATGGCGCTCTGGCTCAGAGTTTGGCAGCAAAAAAAGTCAAATTTCAAACCCTGTAAGCTGAGAATAAACTCTTAGAGACGGTGTAGGGATACAATAGGAGGTATCTGAGGCAATGTAAATAAGCTACACTTGCAGCAATTAAATAAATCAAAAGTCTAGTGACATGTTTGAAATGAGTGAAAGCATGTATGAATGTTTTATCCTTGTCTTGAAGCATTTAATTAGTTCTTGTTTGCATTCTGGGAGGTCATTTTAAACATGTTTTATCTGCTTTATCCTTTATGGAAACTACCAGAGCTGCATACATTTTAAAACTGTCTTTGTAGTGAAGCCTTTAAACGTGGCAGCACCTTCCTCCACCTGAGGAGTGAGTCATGACTGTGACGTCTGTCTTGTTATTTTTACTGCAGCCCAGCGTGTCCCCGTCACCTTACCTCCACCTTGACCCTGTTGTCTCCGTAACACAGGTGCTGCAGGTAGGCGGCGGCGTTGGCCTGGACGGAGGGGAAGTGATGCTGCAGCATGTGGATGACCTCCGGCAGCTCGGGGTCACGCCAAGCAAACTCCCTGTGGGGAAACAGAGCGAAAAACTTCAGAGGGGTTCATTCAATTTACACTTTAACTCTCTTCTATCAAAAACTCAACACCGAGTAGCTGTTGAAGTACTTTACTTAAAACAAAATACAGTTTAAAATTAGAAAATGTACTACAGTATTTAACTTAGATAATATTTAATGAATATATAAGCATCAAAAATGAAAATGGTGTTTATAGACATTTTTTACATTATTTTATTCACTTATTTATATTATTTTATATTATATTTAATTTATATTACTTGCATTTAAGTTGTAAATTTAATTCTATTTTATTGTTATTTTAATATTCACTTGTTTTATTATATTTAAGTTATATCATTCTATTGTATTTTATTTTTATTTTATTAATCACAAAATTTGATTGTATTTAATTTGTAAAATTGAATTATATTGTATTGTTATTTTATTATTCACTTATTATATTGTATTTAAGTTGTATAATTTGATTCTATTAGATTGTTATTTCATAAATCACTTATTTGATTGTATTTAAGTTATATCATTTTATTGTATTTATTTTTATTTTATTAATCACTTATTTGATTGTATTTAAGTTGTAAAATTGTATTTTATTATTATTTTATTAATCACAAATTTTAATCTATATAAGTTGTATAATTTGATTCTATTTATTATTCACTTATTTATTGTATTTAAGTTGTATCATTGTATTCAATTTTATTGTTAATTTATTAATAACAAATTTTATTGTATTTAAGTTGTAAAATTGTATTCTATTTTATTAATATTTTATTAATCACGTATTTTACTGTATTTAAGTTGTATAATTTTATTGCTCTGTATTGATTTTTGTAAGAAATTATCTCAGTTTGTCAAATAACATTTATCTAATTTCTAACTTCTACACATGCATACTGTACATCTATAGATATCTGAATGTGTGTGAGTACCTGGGGTCCTTATGGATGCTCTCGATGGACGGGGTTCGCGTGGCCACCCGCTCCACCAGCCCAGAGTGGCGGTGGGAGAAGACGGGCTCGCCGGAGACCCTGTAGGAGTCGACGTACAGAGCGGCAGTGCTCAGCCCGTAGCTGCTTCTTTGGTACGGCAGCGTGCCGCAGTGGCTGGTGGCCCGAGGGAGGGTCCCCATACCTGAGGAAATGAAACGAGGATACTTGAGGAACAAGAGCATGATTTAGAAATAAGCAGCATCAAGATTGGAGGCAGTTTGGAACTATGAAGTGCAAAAATACACCCAAATACTGTCATGTTACATAAGGCATTTAAAAGCAGAGGGCTGTCTCACAGACCTGTTTAAATCTGGACTAAATTAAACTAAAATGGCTCCTTAGATGCTTCACTATCAAACTCCGCAGAGCTTTCAGCTTTAAATCATTCTGCAAAGGCTTCAATTAAGACGCAGCCGAGTACATGAAAGGTTTCAGCCTAATTAAGCTCTGACCTCGGGGAGCCATAATAACAACAGTTCCTGCGCCTGTAAACCCTGATTTCCGTCACAGATTTTATATAGAAATAATCATCAGAGTAGATGTGAAACTGAGCTCGGCTTCTCAACCTGGGGACCGGGGACCCTGAGGGGGACGCTGGTGTGACAAATTAGGTCGTTTGAATGATTCAATGTGAGTTATTTTAAATGTTTTGGAAGATTAATGTTATTTCTGTTTTCACTTCATCTCCTGCTGTACCTCTAGTATTTCTGGTACTTTGTTTGCTCCGAAACAATCAGTTTTTAAATGTTTAAATGTTGTCTTGTTGCTTAAAATAACACCCCTGCCATATTGCAGACTAATTAGTGGAGTTCTACAGTTAATAAGCTAAGTTACGTGCTGCAGTACCTGTGTTTGTCCTGTAGAGGGAGCCCTGGGGGTCGTGGGAGGGGCTGTGGTACAGCGGGCTGTGGAAGGAGCGCTCATCGAAAATGGGCGTCATGTGGCAGTCCGGAGACAACGCCGCCCTCAGCTCTGGGTCTATCTGCCCCGCATGGCCGGCGTATGAGCTGTGAAGCCCTGCAGGTACACAAGTTAAAAAACAAAACAAAATTATTACTTAGAAACTATTGATAGATGTTTGTGGTCATTGTGTCATTATTGTTATAATAATGTTAATCCAAATAAATAACGAGGCTTTTTCCAAGCAAGCCTCTTAAATTAACCATTTTCATAGGTGCAGCATTCATAAACATCAACATATCATTGCCAAATGGCAGTAAAATTGGAAAAATTAGGCTGGTTGGAGGTCTTGTGTGTCATAGCAGTTACATTACTAAAGGTTATCCCCAAATAAAGTGCTGTTTTAGAGAGAACAGGCACCAAAGAGGGGACGAACATCTGAGAGTTTGAAATGGACTCGATCAAACTGTTTTTTTTATTTCTAATTATTTATTTTCTAATTTTTATTTCATTATTTATTTTAATATTCATATTATTATTCATTATTAATCTATTTTTCCTTTTTATTATTATTATTATTTATTTTTTGAAGAGTATTCTTTGTAGGTGAAGTTATATATTACATACATACTATATATACATTATAAGTAATAGTATTATTTTCATTATTTTTGTTGTCATGATTATTATTACTTTTTTTTATTATTTATTAATATAATTTTTTCATTTATTATATATTTTATTTTTGTAATTTTTATTTTATTATTTATTTTAATATATTTATATAATTATTCAGTATTTATCTATTATTCCTTTTTTATTATTATTATTATTATTATTTATTTTTTGAAGAGTATTCTTCTTGTGTCTTTTGACATCATGTTTGTTTATATGCAAAAAAGAAGCATGGAAATACTATGTTTTGCTATCTTGGAAAAAGTATGCTTCACAATTAAATGGAAATTAATTATATGGATGCTAACAAATAAAGTATTTTGTTAAACACTAATTGAACACAAACATGAAGTAAGTATCTAAAAAAAACTTATAACAATAAACACAAGGGGCCTGTCTGATGCTATGTACGCTGAAATATATACTGTAGTCATTCATCATGGTGGAAGTTGGAGAAAGCAACATTTTGGGGTCAGGAAAAGTGGAATAACGAGGCGAGAACAGCTGCTCGGAAGCTATTTATACTTTTAGTCAAAATAATTTAGCAGAATGATCAAATCATACATGAAAAGAAAGCTGCGTAACATCAGTAAAAACCCAATGTCGTGCTCATACATTAATCATATGTACATCTCATTACTCGGCTCAGTCATCTGTAGGTGAGGCCATGCAAATCAAACCCGTGTATTTCATAACGCCAACTCATCCCCGACCGTTGTTGTGCTTATAAAACGCATGCAGACTCCGGTCATTCAGAGTCTGCTGCAGGCCGTCGTCATCAGCAAGCCAAACAAGCAGAGCAGAGGGTTTTTCTCCATCCTCCAATCTCAGAGCAGATCAGTTCAAAGAGCGCTCCAATTATAAAGAGGCTTTAGGGCACGAGGGGGGCAGCCTCGCTGGATCAGTCCAACAAGCTGAAGCACACAATTTGCACTTAGAGCTGGTGACGAAGGAGCTATTTGCTTCTGCAGCTCTCTTTACATAAACTCTGGTCTCTTATCACAAAGCACATTCCTTTAGAGGGAAATAAAAAATGCACTTGTGACACAAACTTGTTGAATCTGGACCTCGGTTTCTTTCTTTCTTAAGAGCTCTTCAGCGGCGAAGGACACAAATCAAAACCGTGACCTTCAGGTTAGAGGATGCTTAAGCTACCAAGAGCTTGAATGTGATGTGTCAGAAAGAAACATGAATTGTGTTTCGAGTGGTTGAGGTTTGAATCAAACTCTTCCACTATTACAGAGGCTCACAACCTTCTCTGACTGATTTTAAACTGAATGTTATACAATACAATACAATACAATGTTACAATTTCATACCATTGAACTGCCACGGTTGAGGCTGGTTTGGTGAAGTTCACATTCTTACACACTTAAAATTAGGACGTTTCAACCGTTTACCCACAACGTTAGCCATAGACTGTATATAAGAAGTTGACGTAGTCACCGACGACCCATTGGTTTGTGGACTACGGATTTGAAGCCTCGAGTTCAGTATTTTGGCCATCACCATCTTGGTTTTTGGCCGTTACGTCTTGTTATTTTGCCATTGCCATCTTGATTTTTGGCTGTCGTCATCTTGGTTTTTGGCCGTCGCCCTCTTGGTTTTTTGCCGTCGCCCTCTTGGTTTTTTGCCGTCGCCCTCTTGGTTTTTGGCCGTCGCCCTCTTGGTTTTTTTTTGGTCGCCTAAATGTCTTATCCAGCGTTCGATTGTACTTAGCTCCACCCTCTCGTGTCACTTCTGGTTCCAAAAACCAAGATGGCAACGGCCAAAATGTCGAACATGAGGCTTCAAAACCGTCGTCCACAAACCAATGGGTGACGTCACATTGACTACGTCCACTTCTTATTCACAGTCTATAGTATCACTGCACTATTACACAAATACGATTTAATCTATCTTTCCTGCTTTCCACTCACTCAACCACGCTGGTGACGTCGCAATTTTTTAACCGATTCCACAAAATAAAGAGATCATCTCGCAGCTTACGTTAGTGTTTTGGCTGCTCACCAGGTTTCACTACCTAAGCTACGAGTGCCGCTGATCGGTAATAGCCTAATCTTGTATATCCATCTATTGCTTATCTCCCTCATGTAATCTGGGATTATGTTGGATCTGCAGGATAACTGGGAATAAGGACTTAGGCGACATATTAGGCCACTTAGCAGCAGTGCAGGATGAAAAATCACTCAGCTAGAGAATAGGAGGCATTTTATTTAGTTCACTGACTCGGCCTCCCACACAATCCATCTACCATCCTCTTTTCACACATGCACAAGCACAACAACAGCACAACACAGAAGGTGCATGAATGCAACACACAAAGTGATGCACACATGGACGCGCCATCACATGAAAATGGACTAAATGATCGCAGCATAATAAAGCCTTTCCAGTGCCGTCAGCTGATAATCACACGCTGATGCTCCGTGGGGGCTTTGTGATAGAAACACCCCTATATGGGTCAGTGGGAGCGGCTTAGTAAAGTGACAGCGAGCAGGACGGAGGAATAAATCTGTGTCGCTGCAGCATCAGCAGCGCTTCTAAAACAGTAAATCCTCCATCAGCTGCACTGCAAAGTGTCGGGGGAAAGTTGTCGATGGCCAGTTAATAAGAGAGGAGGAGCTGCGATAGATTTGTAATGTTTCTGATGTTTGTTTTGCAGAAGAACCTCATGACAATGTTTAATACATCTCGTTTAAAGCTACAGTTTTGGTGTGAAAATTGCTCCAAAAGGCGTCTCAACGAACAGCCTGGAAATAATCCCTTCTCAAGTTTCTCAGCTCAGCTGTCAGAGAAAGTCAAAAGTTGGATTTCCAGGGAGGTCAATCAACTTCTTCTCATCAAGTTTAGCATTGTTACTACTTTGCTAGTACTAGCTGCTTGGAGACTGCACAATGAAAGACGTCTAAATAAAACTCTGAGTGCCTAAACAACCACGAAGTAATGAGTAAATGAGTAAAAAAAGTTATTTATAGAGGCATATCTTAATGAAATAGTCGGCCAAACTTCAGCTGCAACGATTAATCAATTAGTTACCAACTATTTTGATAATCGATAAATCTGTTTGAGTAATTTTTTAAGAAGAAAAAAGTCAAATTTTTCTGATTGCAGCTTCTTAAATGTGAATATTTTCTGGTTTCTTTACTCCTCTATTACAGTAAAATGAATATCTTTGGACAAAACAAGACATTTGAGGACGTGATCTTGGGAAAATTATCGTCAGTAATCGTTAGTTGCAGCCCTAAAATAAGCAAGTAATCTTTAATTATTTATCATTTATTCATTTTTTACTGTCAATTGTTCTATTTGTATGCCATATGTTTAGTTTGATGTAATTTATTTGGCAAGAATCTGGCGACACGATACGTTTCATGATACAGCGGTTACGATTCAATATATTGTGACGTATTGCGATACTGTAAGCAAGGCGATATATTGCGATTGTTTGAATCAAATTTTAGTAAAACTGTCAAAGTATAAAGAACACACCATCATATGCATAACATCTGAGTAAAATAAGTTAATTTTTTAGAAGTGTGGGATCTGCATTTGCATTTCTCACAGTCGCTGTAACATCCAACATCACAGCACTACTTTGAGAGGACGCATCTCTTTGCAAACTAAATAAAGTATTGACTTAGTAAACCTCTGCAAGTACAGTAAACTATTAATTTATAATCAATAAAGTGTTTCTGAGAATCGATACAGTATCACAAAACATATTATCGTGATACTCGATATTTTTCTATAATCAAAATGCACACATTTGCTGCTTAATGCTTCTTACATGTGAGAATTAGCTGCTTTTCTCTGTTTTATATCGCTGTAAATTTAATATCTTTAAGTCTTGCTGATAATTGATTGATTAACCAAAACATTAACCGACAGATTGATCAATAATAAAAAGGAGAGACTCCCCATACCTGCATTGGCGGATGCTGAACTGAAAAGTAGTAGTAGCTGTGCTGGTTCTCTGTCTAGTCGTTAGGTGAATTGAACTCACCTGGAGTCCCAGAGGTCAGCCACTTCCTCGTTAGACGGTCAGAAAGATAACGAGCAGAGCTGCAGTAACTCTGTCCCAGTCCCGTACTGTATATATAGTTATTCTAACAAAGTTTTGGGTATACTGTATATTCACACTGGATTTATACAGAAAAACAGCAATGACCTGTCAGGAAACAGGTGCAAAAGCTTGACTGACTGTCAATTTAAACACATATTTTACTCATTATTCTTGTCGTATTCTAATTAAATAACAGTTTTTCTGTGGTTTAGCACAGCAACTAACGATTAATTTAATTATCGAATCATTTTCCTATTATTTAATGAATTAATTAATGAATTGTTTGGTCTATAAAATATAAGAAAACAGAGAAAAATATTCAATTTATTGTCACAGATGGCTAAGAAATCCAGCAAATATTAACATTATTATATTACATTATAATCATGAAGTCTTTTCTCATAATAATGACGCTTTTTCTCGTAACTATGAGATATTTTCTCATAATTATAAGGTTGTTTCTCTTAATAACGAGGTCTTTTCTCAAAATTATGAGGTCTTTTCTCGCAAAAATTAGGACTTTTCTTATAATTACAAGGTCTTCTTGTAATTATGAAATTGTTTCTTGTAATTATGAGGTCTTTTCATGTAATTATGAGGTATTTTATCATAATTATGAGTTTTTTTCTTATAATAATGAGGTCTTTACTCATAATATTAATGTCTTTTCTCATAACAATGAGGTCTTACTCGCAATTATGAGGTATTCTATCATAATAATGAGGTTGTTTCTCATAATGATCAGGTCTTATTGTAATTACAAACTAATTTCTTGTAATTATGAGTTCTTTTATTGTAATTATGAGGCTGTTTCTTTTAATTATGGGGTCTTTTCTCATAATAATGAGGTCTTTTCTTATAATTAAGAGTTTTTTTCTTGTAATTATTAGATATTTTCTCGTAATAATGTGGTCTTTTCTTATTATTGTGAGGTAATGATTCGTAATTATCAGATAGAAAGTCACAATTTGGATTGCAATGTCCTTCCTTCCATACAACACAATGTATTACATGACTTTCAAGAACATTAAATGCCCTATCACATTAATATATACATATAGTGTACACTTTACAGTACTAATATATAATATTGGGATAGTACACATGTAGTATTGCCCTCGAGAACCATCTTTAATTTAGCTTATGCATGCATTTATTTCAATTATTAAATATCAAGTAAAAGCCAACGCAGGCTACTTAACATTATAATGTGCTGCCGGGTATCTACTGCCAATTTTCTATAAGTAATTTAGCAGTTTTGATTGTAGAGGAAACTGTCTAACTGGACTGCAAGCGCCCGCTGCCTCCTCATCGACTGCTTCATATTAAGACCAACAGATACTAACGCGGTTTGTTCTCCCAGCCATCAGTCTGCTAAACGGTGCATGAGAGAGAAGTGGAAGCACTTTGTGATCCGCTGTAACTGTGCTCATTTATACTGTAGATGTTCTTCATCTTTTTCTTGTTTTCCTTCAGACTGCTGCAGATCAGATTAGCTCAAAACATCCACCTGGTGAAAGTGAAATCCTCCCTCCTTCAAAGATTACATTCCTTATTTTTCATACTGACATGCATCGGATGAAATGTTATCAAACCCACCAGCATTTCAGTGCTGCGAGATAATTTGACTAAAAAACTCCCATGAAATGAGCTCCCTGAGCGTGGTTAGAGATAAAATCCCCCTGCCGAGCTTGCAGTTTGACGGAGAGTTATTTTGTCCAACATGCGGCTTTATTTAATGATTCTCACTGCTTCACAGAGATACAGGGAACTCAGTAAAAAGTGTTCGTGCAATATTAAATCAACTTTCCCTGGACAAAGGAAAGGTTATTAAATCAACAGGAAATGGTGTTGAGGCTGTGGAGCGTGGCTTTGTTTACTTACAAGGGAAAGATGTGCTACAAACAAACCATCTTCTCCTGCAGCAGCGATGCTAGAAACTCTGCAGTAAAGAGGTTTTCTAAAAAGTAAACTTAATGAGAGTTTTTCCGGCCCAGATTTTGACCTGGTTGGATTCGACCAGACAGACAAACCCTCCAGAGCACAAACTGACCGTACTGATTCAAAAGATGGAGCACTGAATAGAGGGCAATAAGAAATACTGCACCAATCAAACCACCTTTACGAAGCAAAACGCTGTCAAGGAGGAAGGATGTAAATATCCCACGCTCAAAATATTCTATCATGGATGTTTGCTGCAAGGTAAGGCTTCATGATTTAAGGCTTTAAAGAGATATTGTCTAGATTTCTGATTGAGTCCAATCGCTTTTATCACAACCTAATCATGAATCATTGCAGTATTAAAGAAGACATATCATGAAAAACTCATACATTTGGGTTTCTGGAGTTTCTACCAACCCACAAACTGTGAAATAAGACAGTTTTTTGTGGGCTGCCTGGATCAGAGAACATGTGATTCAACAAGCCATTCAGATGTGGCTCCCCTTCCTCTGTCACATGCAGGCTCATTAGAATATACCGCCAGCCAATCAGAGCAGACTGGGCTTCTTAAAGAGACAGGCGCTAAAACGGAGCGGTGAATACAGATATATTCAGACAGACAGGATGAGAAAAATAATGTGTTTTTTGAACATTAAAGCATGTAAACATGTATGAACCTGAAAATGAGCAGGATATGTCCTCTTTAATGGGATGGGATCTATAATCTTTGCTTTTTTGTGAAATATGATTACTTTTAAGGCCTCAAATATGTATTCAAATGAAACAGTTTAGAGGTGAAAATTAAGCTCATAGATGAGTTACGAGTCGGTAAATAATGTGACAGCGTGTGGATGTCCGACTGACCTATGAGGCTGTCGGGGCGGGGCAGAGCGCTCCTCTGGTACAGCCCGTATGGATCAGCTCCGTACGCCAGCGGCTGGCTCTGCCTGGGCAGCGTGGAGCCGTAGTGCTGCGGCACCGCCGTCATCCCCGAACGCAGCGGCGACCCCGTCAAACACCTCCCCTCCACCAGAGAGAGAGTGGAGCCCAGACGACCACCTCCTCCTAAAACACCACCACCAAGAGCCTGAGTGCCGTCGGTCGGGGATGTTGGCGAAGGGCACGAGGGCGGCATTAAAGTGCCGGGGAATACGGCAGCCAGAGGTTTCGGCTCCGAGAGGATGGGCGAATCGTAGGTGCTGCCCTGGGATGTCCGCAGGGAGATGCGGGAGGGCGAGACGGTACCGACAGTGCCACCGGGACTCTGGCTCCTGGAAGGGAGGGAGGCCATCCTCCGTAACACCCGGCCAGACACCTGAGAGGAAGAGGGGAGAAAAATGATTATGTGATAACGAGGCATCTGTTTTTTATTGTTTAACAGGTCATTATGCTTCAGTAAATACCAATAAATTATACATGCACGCAATTAATGCCAAGTAAAATGCTCGGAGGCTCACTCTTACGATGCAGCATACATAAAACAAAATCAGTGACAAAAAGGAGTCTGGAAACAACTGCAAAACAATTTAAGAAGTATTATTTACATAGCAAATATCACCATCTATGAAACATATCTTTGTGACCGAAAGATCTGTTTTCATTGCTGCATATTCATGTTTTGTGCAGCAGTTTCACCAGAGGAGTTACAGTGCAGGATTTATTGACGATCCTCCAAATGACATTTAATGACATTTCACTCATTTTTAATTAAGATTGACTTGATTCTTCGTATTCAAGTGCTCTCCAAAAATGTCAAGTTTAATATCCATAACACTGTTGACAATTAATCACTTTGGTTTTCTGATTAAATACCTGAAAAATTAAAGTTAGACTCTGCACACTGCAAATATGCTCTCCCGTTAGCCGTGATGTGACACTAGGAGACAGGATGCTTTATCACGTCTGATGAAGAGCATCATTATCTTTTTCATTTGTCCAAGTAAGTGAACGTGTCTATGAATAAATTCATCATACTGTATGCGGAGCTCTGCGAGCGGTAAATATATTACATTTCAGTGGAGATTTGACAGAATATTTCATATTTATGGAGACAAACATTTACTTTTTCCTCCTTATTACCGAATGTAAAATGTCCCTCAATTACAGACTGGATGCCGATCTGTGCCGCCTTAATCCATCAGAGCCTCGAACGCCTCGGAGGAAAATTAAGAGCCGAGACATGTAAGCCCATCCAGTGAGGAGAGAAATTCAAATGGGCTCACGATTATCTGTCATTCCTGCTTCTGCTGTCATGCAAAGTGCATATAATTATTAGCCACAATGAAAGGATAATACGATACTGTTTGAGACAATTTAAAGGTAAAGACTCGATTTTGATTTGAAGGGTTTAGCTGACGTTCTTCATCATTCGTGACAGTAATTATTGAGCCGCTACCAGCTGTCATTACTCCAGGGATAGAGATTATTATTCATAGCAGAATAACAACCAAATATTTCAGGTGGCACCAGTCTGAAACACGTGAGGAGGAGAATATGATTTATCATTTGAGAAAACAATCGCACCACGAGACTCAATTCAGTAGCTTTACTGGAGCTTTAAATCATGTTACACGCAGGGCTGCAACTAACCATTATTTACTTAATTAATTGATTAGCTGTTTGGTCTATAAAATGTCAGAAAAATGTGGATCAGTGTTTCCCAAAGCCCAAGATGACGTCCTCAAATGTCTTGTTTTGTCCACAACTCAAAGATATTCAGTTTACTGTCGTAGAGGAGGAAAGAAACCAGGAAATATTCACATTTAAGAAGCTGCAATCAGAGAATTTAGACTTTTTTTTCTGATCAACTAATCAATCAATCGTTGCAGCTCTAGTTATGTGATCTTCATCATCATCTGGAGTTGTCATAGATGTTCAAATTATCATTTTAAGGACTTCTCATCCATGTTAGTTTGAAAGTCCAAAGTTAATTCATTCATTCATTCATTTGAAAGCTGCAGAACATTTACTAAAGCGACCTTGTGGTGAAAGCATTTGCTCAGCTGCTTTCCAAGGTCAAGAATAATCTATGAATTTCAGCTTTTAAGGGGCAAAAACATCATTTTTCATACAGATTTTGAGGCTACTTTGCTTTCACAACGTGTCTTCTTTCAGACTAGTGGAAAGAAAACATCCAAAATACACATTTAGATGTTTATTTTACTACTTTATCTACTGTATTTACATCTAGATTTCTCCTAAATTCACCCAAATGTTAGCATTAGATAATGCCTCATAACATTTCAGAAAACTTGTTATACAAAAAATAATTGTCTTAATGTAAGTAATTAACTAGGTGATGAATTCAATTTTACAAAATTAGTTTTTTCTCATCCTCTGAGCCATAAATCTCCACTTAAGTAGCATTTAGATCCACCAAACTCTCCAGTTTCATTCCTATTTATATTCTGAAGGTTTTCACTGAGGGGTTTGTTCATATGTCATTCAAAGCCTGATTTATACAACATTTCATTCCTAAAAACATGGTGAAATTGTTGACAGTTTTTTCTGATTGATGGTGTGATAAAAAGAGATAAACGAAATCCCCTCTGTTAAAAACCTTTGACTCTAATATGTTAACAAAATGAAACAAGAATTTGGATTTCTGTTCTGGAAATGTATGCAAATTAGCACATATTTAGTAAGAGAATACTTAATTTGCATATTTAAACATAATACTAATTAACTGTCTTACTGTAAGTAATCAACTGGGGAAGTTGCATGGCGATATCTAGAAAAGAAACAAACACAAATGCCTGATGGCTCCAGCCTACCTGCCCAGAGGCTTGACCCTCAGCTCTCGGGCTTCTCGATATCGAGGCTCGTGGCTCCGAACGCACCACGTTCTGGTTGCTGTAGTAACTAACGCTGCTGTCCTGGTAGCCGCTGTCTGAATACGAGGTCATCTGGGCCGAGTGACCTCCTGAACCTGAGAGGAGAGAGAGACGAGAAGGTGAGGAACCACTGGAGACGAGAGGGTGAAGAGGCGTCCTCATCATTATTATTACCACTCAGGGCTTCTTGTGAAAGCAGTTTGAGGTGCGCACAGTCGCCAACACATCAGCCAGTGTGGCTTAATGATTTGCATATTATCTCACTTGGCTTTCAACTTGTTAAAAGGCATTATGCATATGAATACATGCACATGGATATCTGCATTAAGCCTTTATGATGTTCCTGGAACAAGCTGCATATAGCTTCAATAATGATGCCCTATTTTCTCCTGTAGGATGAAGAAGAGGGATATTTTTATACTAGCAGACCACTCCGACTGTATGGAATATAAATAAGACCAAAGGCAAACGTGTTAACATTTCAAACAGCTACTCAGGAGCTAAATGTTTACTGATGATATTGTAATTTATTGAAATAAGAGGGAGGTTGAACAATCTTTGCAAAGAACTTTGCTTCAGGCTTTTTTTCTTTGGGATGCATGCAACGATGGTAATATTTAAACATCAGTTGCTTCCTTTTGTGTAATCTCTTCAAAAGCAGATAACTCTCCCGCACAGCTGCGCTGACTGCATCAACGCTTCGCTCTATCAGCCGCCCGTCTTTTGTGGTTTAACACAAGCCTTGAGAAAGCGTGACGGACCGAAGTGTCACCCGCTCCACTGAAGATGCCTAATGTCCAACAGCGACAGGCTGTGGCTGTACCGCAGAGCTCCCAGGTGTGAATACATGTGAAACTCTTCTGACAAGACGTTTTAAAAGTTAAATTCAGACAGCAAAGTGGAGACAGACTTTATGTTTTTGGTGACTTAAACTGATCTGAATAGACTGTTTTATGCTTCTATTTCAAAACCACATTTTTTACTTTTATCCATTATTCAACATGCACATCAGCCTCCTACTGTAGTGTTTCAGATTTCTCCCACTTGGCATCAAACAATGAGGAAGTGTGTTGATGTGGGTGGCAATATAAAAAACTAAAAATATTGCTTTTACTCCAGATTCTGCATCAGACATCATAAACTTCGCTAAAAGTTGTTGTTCAGACCATGTGGTGTGTACATTTAACAGACCCTCACTGTCATGCAGGGAGGCGCGGTCCGGTTCAGGCATGAAGAGTCCCTCCTCCGCTTCCAGGTGACGTCCAGACGCCTCCAGGACTCCGCCCTGCGACTCTCCACCTGCAGAAGCATCACACTTTAAGTTAAAAACATACAGCAAGTCCCCATCTAAGACTGTATATAGCTGGCCCCTGGGTAGACAGTCAAACGTGGGTACATTTAGACTGAAAAAGTGACACATTTCCCTACAAAATGGTACCACAAAGTCTGTCTGACAACACTTTCACAGCATCCCCTCTTCTTAATCAAAGATATTAAATGTATCACTTCTTTGTTACTAAAAAAGAAAACATTTCATAACAGTGCTTTTGTTTTATTGGAAAGCTGACAGTGAAGGATGGCCCAGGAAACAGAGTAGAGGGATCTATGACAGAATAGTAAATGGGTCTATTTCAACGCCCATAATGTTCTGGCGGAAACATTGTTTTGTTTTGCTTCACTGGCCGATGCTGCATTCTGGCAATTTTCAGCCCGTTGGGAGGCTAAATTGTCTTTCTACATCTGGAAAAATGCTTTTCTTTAGAAGCTAAATGAATAGATTTGATCTTATTTTAAGCAATAGGGACGTTTTGTTTCCCGTGTCTGACGCAGTCATCTCTCTGTAACCTTATCTCCATAGAAATAGCTTAACTTTAAAGGTTAAAAGTGAGAAATCATACCTGCAGATCTCCATGCAAACGACTTCTCGGATGAGCTTCGGCAGCGGAGAAGAGGAGGGAATGGAGGAGAGGAGAAAGCAGAGAGAGTAAATCAAATCATGGCCGAACACTTTACATTCAATCAGTTTAGGGAGAAAGAAATATATATATCTAAGGAATCTTTTACCTCAAAAACATTTCCTCACATTCAATCTACAATGATTTTGAAGAGAATGAAGCCGCGGTATTGTGTGAATTTCAATTTACTTTTCAAATTGATAGAAAATGAAGGTCAGGTGACCCCAGCTGGGGACATGTTATATAACTTCTAGAGGGTCAAAACTGAAGTCCCTCTTCATGCATCCAATGTCAGGCTGTTCTGTGGATCTGAAGGTTTCTGTTTGTGCTCTGAGTGATGTATGCCGGCACAATGTGACTGTCAACTATCCGATCCTCAATCCTCATGAAGACAAATGTCACTATTACGTGGTTTGACAGAGCGGTCTGTGACCACGCATGATTTACAGCCAACTGTAATCCATATAACAACAGAAATTATGTTTGGATGCATTTTAAGACGACGTTAAAGAAAGCCGACTGCATCTGAAGTGCAATTAGTCTTTTAGAGAAGCACCAGTGGGCCTCAAGAACCAAAATAACCAGATTACATTGTGAATAAGTGCTCAAAGGATAGCTTATAAGTGCTCAATTGCAGTTTGAATTTTATGAACTATGAGGTTTTTATTACTTGGTAAATATTTACAGGGTGGGTCCAGCTTTATGAATAATGTGAACACAACGTTAGCTGTGCTAAGTTTGCAAATAACTGGCCATCAGACAGTCCTTTCCAATGGGGAACTGAAGCCGTTAAATCGCTGTCTACAAAGCCGCCAGACTCCATTCACAAAAACAGTAATTTTACCTCTCGGAACACAGGAGTTGCTGGTCTACCGCTGCATCGATCGGTTAGTTTGTTTGTGTTACTGTGTGATTTTCTGATCTGAACTAACGTGGCGTCCACAGCAGTACATAGCTTAGCTTCCTGTTTGCTTCTCCAAACGCCATCTAAGTTACTGCATGTGACATTAATACACTGACTATAAGGATGTATATATACTGTACATGTAGCAGCGTCATCATGCAGAAACCTACGTCAGGTCAGGTGAGAAAACGTTTTTTTGCTGGAGAATAAGATGCATCATTTGTGATGTTGTGATGTTGTGATGCTTACCTGCTACTGTCTCCCCCTGGCGACTCCGCTCCCAGCATGCACCTCTCCAGCTGGCTCGCCACGATCTGCCGCTCCTCCTCCAGCTCCCGAGTCAGCCGCTCAAACTGAAGCTCCTACGGGAAGACATTCACGGCGGTGATTATTATAACCCGACACATCCACCACGACACGGCAGTCTAAGCCTCCTTTTTAAGACCTGTTTGATGCCAGTTAGAATTAAATATGAAACCCATTTTGTCCTGAATGACTTGAGTGATTTCTCACCGGCTGTGAGCTCGCTTAGAGACTGTTAAAGATTTAAAACACTAAAACTGTGTCTGGGTCCTTCTAATGGCCTTCAGTTCAGATAATGTTTCAGCACAAAGCGCAGAGGATTGAGCAGAGAATCATTATATATATATATATATATAAATTATATATATCCAAGTTTCAAAGTCAAACTTTTATAGGACTTCTGATGGCAGTCAAGTGAAAATCAAATATAAGACACATTTCACTTTCCATCCGCCATGACTAACCAGATGTTTCCCTGAGCATTTAAGACTATAACTATACTCAATACTATAACTACTATACTATACCCTTTTAAGGCCTTGAGTGAAGACAATTTGATTTTAAACAGACTTTCAGGCCTGCTTGTTTCTCTGTTTCTGGTCTCACTCCTCAGGCTAAACCACACAGTGAGCAACTACGGGGGTCTGAGAAGTGAAGCCAATGCTGAATGCCTTAAACTTGCATTATTTCTAACAGCCAGCAGGGGGCGACTCCTCTGGTTGCAAAAAGAAGTCTGATTGTATAGAAGTCTACACTTGATTTATTACCTCAGTAAACGTTGTAAACATGAGTTTATGGTCTCAATCGCTAGTTTCAAGTCTTCTACAATACAGCATGATGTTCATTTAGTAAATTATGGTCCCATTTAGAGTCAGATAGACCATAAAGCAGGGGATGCTTTAGGGCGGGGCTACCTTGTGATTGACAGGTCGCTACCATGGCGTTGTCCGGTCTGAGAGTTGTCAGTATTTTCGTCGTAGAACTTTAACCCTTTCACAGTGTGTTTTCAGTTCATGAAAGTTGATTACAACCTTTTGCCGACGGCTAAAAACCAAGATAGCGCCAGCCAAAAACCAAGATGGTGAAAGATAAAACCAAAGATGATAACATCTAAAACCCAAGAAGGCGACGGCTAAAAACTAAGATAGTGACGGCCAAAAACCAAGATAGTGACGGCCAAAAACCAAGATAACAACGACCAAAACCAAGATGCCGAAGGGTAAAAACCAAGAAGACAACGACAACGACCAAAAACCAAGATAGTGACGGCCAAAAACCAAGATAGTGAAGGCCAAAAACCAAGATAACAACAACCAAAACCAAGATGCCGAAGGGTAAAAACCAAGAAGACAACGACAATGACCAAAAACCAAGATAGTGACGGCCAAAAACCAAGATAACAACGACCAGAACCAAGATGCCGAAGGGTAAAAACCAAGAAGACAACAACAACGACCAAAAACCAAGATGGTGACGGATAAAACCAAGATGGTGATGGCCAAAACCAAGATAGTGTCGGCCAAAATGCCAAACTTGAGTATTCAAAACAGCAGTCCAGAAACCAAAAGGTGATGTCACAGTGACTACGTCCACTTCTTATACAGTCTGTGGTACCACCTACTAAACAAGGGATGAATGAGTGTACTGAATCAGCTGCTGCTTGTTGGATCAGTAATTTACGATTTAAGTGAATCACTGATACATGAGCCAAATATCCAACTTCTTCATGATAACAAAGGATTATTAGATTGATTTAACTGGTATTAGTTGTTCCACAATGTGATCAGACACAGAAAAAACATGATATCTATCTCAAAATATGCATGAAATTTAGCCATCAGAGCGTACTTTTGGCAATTTTGACAACCCAAACACCACAACACTCAAATATGCCCTACTTATTAAAACCCCTAAGAGCTGGAAGTGATCCAATGCCTTGCTCAAGGGTATGAAAGTGGAGCAGATGTTTGCCGACTGTGGTCGGATAGCTCATTTGTATTCTGTTACATAACACAGAGAGGCTTCCCAGCTGCTTCATAAATCTTCTAGGAACCACAGCTGGTGTCATCATGGAGGTCCGCTGGAGAATTAGCTGTCTGCAAATAACGTCTAAATATAAAAACCACCCGGCTGGAAAACACACAGCTTCCCAGGAAACCTTGTAGTGAAGTGATTCAGGAAACGTTCTCAGTCACTGTGAAAAGGTCTGATGAGGTCGATGTGTTTACTGTGACACAGTTAACTGGTTTTGCTATAGATTTTAGTTTTAAGGTCACTTTCACACCTGTAGTTTGCATCGTTTGGTCTGAACCAAAGAAAAACTGCAACTGCATTGCTTTTTAGCGGTGTTGGAAGACGTATTCAGATCATTTACTTGAGTAAAAGCACTGATACCACAATGTAAAAATACTCCTTTACAACTAAAAGTCCTGTATTACTGATTACATGGATTATGCATGGACTTTGTGGGACAAGTTACAGAGCATTCATTTCTATAGGTATAGCTACGAATGGTGTATGAGAACAATGTGTAAGCAGCATTTTACTGTTGTAGCTGCTCAACCTGGAGCTAGTTTTAACTATATACTAGTAGTACTATATACTAGTTTAGTCCAGTTTTTCCCAACTTAGAGGTCGGGCACCTCTAAAGGGTCACCCTGAGGTCACAAGCCAAAGGCTGGGAAATGACTGGTTTAATCTTTAGAAATGCATCGTATTTATCAGCTAATCAGGTGTTTTTTAATGCAAATTATTGATCTGAAAAGCAACTGTATCTGTTAAATACAGTATAAATGGTCAATGCGGATATACTGTATGTAACACTGGTGGAATCAAATCGATATAACAAAAACATACCAGACATATGCACAAAATGGAAACGTTTGGCAATGCAGAAAGGGAAGAGTTATAACCGAGAAGATTGTTTCAAAACAAACTTACTGGACCCGAGGCTTTTTCTGTTGGACTTACATCCAGAGAAATATAATTATAGTAAAAATGAGCGAGCGTTTATTGACCTCAGCTTGCTTTACGGGAAAAAATTTATTGCACTTTTATGGAAAAATATCCATAAACCAAGCACTACTCAATGGATAATTACATTACATATTAAATAAACAGCATATATTTGTGGGCGGCTGTGGCTCAGAGGGTAGAGCAGGTTGTCCACCAATCGGAAGGTTGGTGGTTCGATCCTCGGCTGCTCAGGGTCACATGTCGATGTGTCCTTGAGCAAGACACTTAACCCCAAATTGCTCCCAAAGGCATAGCCATCGGTGTGTGAATAAGTATTTAGATTAGATCCTGATGGGCAAAGTTGGCACCTTAGCAGCCTCTGCCATCAGTGTGTGTGAATGGGTGAATGCTGACATGTAGTGTAAAGCGCTTTGAGTGGTCGGAAGACTAGAAAAGCGCTATATAAGTCCAAGTCCATGTCAATCAATCCATCCATCTATTTCATGTTTACTAGTGCAATAGGGTGAAAGCCCTTCAGCTCATAATCCCTTAAAAACTACAAAAGACACTTGAATCCACACTCTGCAGCTTTTCATCTGTTTACGTCTCTTGATAAAAGCTCTTTTGTATTTGGGTCAGCTCTGTCCATGTGATGCTCACAGCCTTGACGGTCTCTTTAGTCAGATGGTGTTCAGTGATTTAGTTAATGGTTTCATCATGTTGGTTATTTTCCTTGTGTCTCATCCAGTATAGACCGTCTGCAGTGCACACTATTGAAGCTGATGCAAACAAAGTAAACTGGCCTCATTTCAGAGTCTGAATGTGCTCACAGAAATAAGCTCTTACCTTAACGAGTACACACACACACACACACGTATAGACAGGGGACTGCCTTTACATTATCGCTTTAGCTCAGACTGCATGAAACTTTAATGATCCCCATGAGGGAATTTGGGTACACACAGCTAATTTTGCAGTGTTAATAAGTGTTGATTTTTCTGCAGCAATTATTCCAAGTTAATTGGAGAGATGTTTGTCCGCTTATAGGGCTGATGAGGCTCTGAGGCGGCCGCTCCAAAGTACTGCAAAATGTTAGCTTAATTGTGCAACTGCAGACTTTTATTCTGAGTCTAGTCATGTAAAGGATTTTTTACCGCCACACTTCTTAGTGGTTTTAACATAATAAGCTCTGCAGGAAATCAGACAAAATCACTTAACAATTCCTTGATTTTCACAACTTTGAAGTATGCTGACACTTGGAATTAACACTGTTGCGTAGTTCAATCTAACTAATTACTACATTTTAAAGGTGATAAAATAGAGGAGCAATGAAAAACAATCACACGTAGTAAGATTCAAGCAGTGACAGTACGAGTGAGATAACCCTTGAGGGGTTTATAAAGAAAAAAACAAGAGAGAAAAATAAGATAATGTTGGATGAGATGAGAAGAAAATGCAACATGGTGCAAAATAAGTTGCATTAAATGGAAACAGAGACGTTCAAGATGCATTTGACGTGAGAAAAGGACAACAAGAGGTCACCTAAAGTATGAAATGACAGCGTCAGACACAGACTGACACGTTCAGTACTTAAAGCGACAACAATGTGCCATTCAACCAACATGGTGCTTTAAACGTGCTGCACTGTCACAGCATCGCTGCTTCTCTCTCTGCCTCCACATCTGCTTACATCACCTCGGAGCAGCGCAGAGACAGGACAGGAAACACACAGCCCTCCTTGTTTCAGCCTCGCCACGTTTACGGCACGCCTCCAGGGAAAAACAGAGTCGCGTCGCGCCCTGCGCCAGTCACCTCGTGATGTCTGGAAACGCGCCCGAGCCCTGCCAGGTCGATGCAAAGCCATGCCAGGCGATGTCACGTACCAGCTGGGGGCTACCGGACGATTCGCCACGGCTTATTGTGCGCCGTCACAAAGTGTTTTTCCTCTCTCTTATCAAGTGACACCAACCACAGACCTCTGCGTCTTATTCCTTCTCGCCGTGTCTAATCATAGCCCGGCAGTTTGCTTTATCCGGACTGCATCTGTGATACCCGTGAAATGTTCGGCCTAGTTCTGCCTCTGCTGCTGCTCTTGCTGTAAATCGCCTTCTTAAAGGAGCATTAAAGACTTTGTTAAAAAAGGCAGCTTAACATTTTCAGGCCCAAGAAGCATTTCTTTTACGAATATCTGTCAATGTTGCCCGTCTGACACAGCAGGAAACCTTTCAGCCAGAGGCACCATTTTGCCGTCGCTGCATCAACAATCATCATCAGAGGGAAAAGGAGTTAATACACCCACAATAGCCTCTGTCGTGCATCCTGCATTTGTTTTGCCATCTCTTTTGCTCTCTTCGCCTACACATGTAACCCATAGATGGATTAAAACGCTTTATGTCTCTTTGCACGCCCAAACGCCCACCTATGATGGGAAGCAACAAGTTGCACACGCTCTCTGAGGGCTGTCAAAAGGCGTTCTGGGAGACAGTGGAAGTCACTAAGTAGATGAGGCAGGTGGACGCAAATTGGGTTCACTAAGAGGGTAAATAACTCCTGGAAATGCAAAAAGGGGTGAAATCCGAGTGTGGATTTTCCTCTTTGATTTCCACCACAGCGACTTGCAGACCGCCAACATGACACACAACCTAGAGCCTCCATGATCTTGAGTCAACACGGCAGGCTGCACCAATCACAAGCTCTTTCCTTTCCTGAAATATGACAGAAAGCATGCTTCCAAATGCAGGCGGATGTCAAACAGCAACAGTTTTGTGCCTCAGATACCATCAGGGACAGGGCAGCAGTGACATAACTGGATTGACGGAGGATCGTGACCCTGCAGCTCATACGAGGCAAAACCTTGTGCAGGAAAACACAGCGCCATCAATCATCCGTATCGACGTTCGGTGAATTTACTCGGACGACGCTTGCGGTGTTTCTGCACCTAATCGCCGAAATCAATCCAAGTGTAGAGAGCGCTGACGTGGCCCAGTTGTTGTTGTTTTATTGAGCTTTCTTTCCTCCCTCTCTCTCTCTATCCTGGGAGTGTTTTTTTTTGCTGAGCAGGCTTGTTCTTTTTCAGCAGCGCCATGCGTCACGTTCATACAGTGGGTCGCTGCTGTTACACCTGGGAGCTGCCCGACTACAGTCTGCTACTGTCGGCCAAGTCCTGGGATGAATATCTGATAACATTTTTGGCAGACTAAACCCTCCATATTTTAGAAATAATGAAAGATGAACTTGCTTTGTTTTGATGTTATTGTTGTTTATTGACCAGCCGTTGTTGAGGCCAAGGTCATGCTGTGCAGCCAAGCATTGTGCAAACCACTGGAGCTTTTAAATTATAATCAAGTAACCAAAACATACAAAGATATTATATAAACCTGAAGTGAATTACAGAGTTACATGTATAAAATATGGAACAAGACATCTACAATATTAGATGTTTGCATCTTGGCTCTGTCCACAACACAATATGCCTCCCAGCTCCTCTAAAGCTCATTAACTAACACATTATAACTCTTTTATTTAATCCGTATATAAAATTAAATGTAAAAAGCCACCGTACTGCCGACTTGCATCTCAACGTCAACCCAAACAGTACGTTGGCATGTTAAAACGTCATATTGTGACAGCTCTGTAAACTGTTTAGATCTGATATCAGCGACATGTTTCAGTCTTGATTTCACACAACGATGCAAACAGCAGCTTCAGACATCTCATCTTTCCATTTTGGAGCATCTTTGCTGCAAGCTGTTGTCTCAACATCTAATCAATCTCACAGCGATTGCTCAAGACGTGACAAAATTAAACTGCTGCCACTTTTACTGCGTTTAAGTTTTTGGGTTTCCAAGTCGTCACATCTCCAGCTCTGGTATTTCCCTGCTCACGTCTATCACTCTCCCACTTTTAATGGGCTAAATAGGAGCAAAGTGGCAAAGCATCAGGGCCCATACACAATGGAAAGCAATAACTGATGTGCTCCATTTAGCATGTCTAATTTGACATTTCTGTGGAGGAACTGCAGGCGGTAGATTTGACGCTTCAGCAGCGCTGCCGCTTGCATTTCAACACGGAGAGAAAGGTAAAGCTACTTGATTATATTTTCTGGTCGCAGCCTGTTCAACAGTCTGAGACACTATGAAATGTTTGCTCTGTGGCAACTTGCAAGTATAGAATAGCTGTTAATCATGCATTTATTGCTGTCCTGTTATCAACATGCACTAAGGCTGTCAATCGATTAAGATATTTAATCACACATTTTATATCTATTCAAAATGTACCTTAAAGGGAGATTTGTTAAAGGAGCTGTCAGTGTGTCAGTGTGCTGACTTGACTATGACTTGCCCCAAAATGCATGTGATTATCATAAAGTGGGCATGTCTGTAAAGGGGAGACTCGTGGGTACCCATAGAACCCATTTACATTCACATATCTGGAGGTCAGAGGTCAAGAGACCTGTTTGAAAATGGCCATGACAGTTTTTTCTCACCAAATTGGAAGTGTTATTTAACCTCCTTCCCGACAAGCTAGTATGACGTGGTTGGTACCAATGGGTTAAGTAGGTTTTAGTTTCATATGATACCAGTATCTTCACTCTAGCTTTAAAACTGAGCCCGCTACAACCTAAAAATCGCAAGTTTCACTAATGAGTTAAAGAAATTAGTGGCGTTAAAACACATTTGTGTTAACGTTTACTTTGACAGCAAGAGATCAGCTCTTTTCTCTGGATATTATTACTGAGGTATGATGATTCTTTATGAATGCTAATTGTAGATTATAACGACGTTGAATGCTCTTATCATAAAGGCATCAGAGAAAGCTACAAATGCACAACACATCTCCTCCTCTGCAATACAATGCATGTGCAGGAAATGATGCAGCAGTCATTATTCTCATGTGTGGATTGAGCAGCAGCAAGCAGAGCTTTTTGAGGCATTAAGTATGATCAAGGGGTGACGAAGCAGCTCCTGCTGTGCTCAACGAAAACCAAAGCAGCATCAAGGAAGCCTTAACTTCACATCAGTTGAGATTTAAGAGCAATCTGAGGCCCACATTTTTGTCTGATAGCAGATTAAAAGTAAGAGCAGATGCTCGTTTCTTGGACATCATAAGCCTTTAAATAGCAGCAGTGCGCCCCGATTCAGAGTCACACACCAGGAGTTGAGAACATGGCCACTGTCCAGGCATAATTAAGAGGAGGAGAACAGACAGACTCCCATGTTGACAGGATAGAAAGAAGCATAAAAATAACAGCGGGGAACAGAGACAGACGGAGGCTGCGTTCACACAGCAGCTGCAACTGTCTCTGTTGTGATTTTCCCACATAAAATATGCAACACTGATGTGATGTTGAGTGAAGTTAACGGCAGGAAAAACAGATCTCTGACTGTCGTTTCATATCAACATCCAGCGCTGAGAATATGTCAGCCAGACATTAATTTAATTTTACATAATTTAACAGAGACAACTGTCGCACGTTCCCTGAGCAGCGATAGCGAAGACGACAACAAGACATGAAAAAGTGAAATACTGGAGTTGACTATTTGGGGAGAAGCAGAACTGTAAGTGAAATGTGTGAAAGGAAACAGGTACAAGAACACACTTTCATAACATCGCTGTCAGTTCGTATAAAGGCCTGCAATTTGTAATAACTGCAGATATTGTTTTTGTTCTTAATCTTGTAATCTGCCACCTTTAAAATAAAAATGTAACTGCAAATTACATCAAATACTGAAGTCACCTAATAAAAGTACTCCTGTCTGATAATGCCTGTCAAAAATAATTTTTAGTTTCTGTATTTTTTCACACTTTTCCCATCCTTTTTGGGGGATAAAATTATAGAAGTGCTAGGAAATTGTTAATGAGAGTTTTAATAGATTTTTGGGTGCAGATTCGTGAGGCTCAGCACAGAATGAAGAGACCCATTACATTGCAGTCTCATCTGGAGATAATCCTCGGGATTTGCTCAGTAAATTTGAGTGAATCACAGACTTCATTTATCCCGTGAGCAGGGGCGGGGCCAGAGGGCTGGTGCTCCCCCCGACCAGAGTCAGGAGGTGATAGTATCATGAAGGATTACTGAACGGGCCTACTGGGTGCAGGCTCAGGGTCACTGCACCAGAGCCTCTATATGAGTGACTGTTAACATTTCTTGTTGATTAACCGCTAAGAGACGCAAAGCAACCACAAAGAGACGCAAAACGACTATAATGAGACACAAAGCGACCACAAAGAGATGCAAAACGACTATAACGAGACATAAAGCGACCACAAAGAGATGCAAAACGACTATAACGAGACATAAAGCGACCACAAAGAGATGCAAAACGACTATAATGAGACACAAAGCGACCACAAAGAGATGCAAAACGACTATAACGAGACATAAAGCGACCACAAAGAGACGTAAAACGAGTATAAAGAGACGCAAAATGACCACAGAGAAATGTAAAGCAACCACAAAGAGATGCAAAACGACTATAAAGAGACACAAAACAAACGACCACAAGGAGATGCAAAGCGACAGCAAAGAGATGCAAAGCGATCACAAAGAGATGCAAAAAGACCACAAGGAGATGCAAAGCGACAGCAAAACGACAACAAGGAGATGCAAAGCGATAGCAAAGAGATGCAAAGCGATCACAAAGAGATGCAAAAAGACCACAAGGAGATGCAAAGCGACAACAAGGAGATGCAAAACACCCACAAAGAGATGCAAAGCGACAGCAAAAACACCACAAGGAGATGCAAAGCAACCACAAAGAGATGCAAAAAAGACCACAAGGAGATGCAAAGCGACAGTAAAACGACCACAAGGAGACGCAAAGCGACAGTAAAACGACCACAAGGAGACGCAAAGCGACCACAAATAGATGCAAAACGACCACAAGGAGATGCAAAGCGACCACGAATAGATGCAAAACGACGACAAAGAGATGCAAAACAATCACAAAGAGATGCAAAACAACTACAAGGAGATGCAAATCGACCACAAAGAGACAAAAACAAACACAAAGAGATGCAAAACAACCACGAAGAGATGCAAAATGACCACGAGGAGATGCAAAACGATCACAAAGAGACTAAAACGACCACAAAGATATGCTAAACGACTACAGACGCAAAATGACCACAAAGAGATGCCAAACGACCAAAAAGAGACGCATAGAGACCACAAAGAAACCTATGAAAACAAACAGACACAAAACAGCCGCAAATAGATGCAAAATGACCATCAAGAGATGCAAAGCAACCCCAAATAGACACAAAGCGATCACAAAGAGATGCAAAATAACCATAAAGAGACTATTTATTAATACTATTTCATATTGAAAATTAAAAGTTGCTAATCTGGCATTAATTTATGACACTGACTAAACACTGTAACTACATTTTCCTTAAATTAAACGAGTGTGTGCAGTGAGGTCCAATGCAAACAGGACACATGGGTGACATCCTGGAGTAGATAAGATCATTCATCCACAGAAGACATGAACTCTAATTAGTTGTCAGTGTGAACGCAACCACATAACTGGATACAAAAGTGAATGAACTGGTGAGTAAATGACTCAGAGGTGAGAGATTAAAGCAACAACAAGGGTGTGACTGCAGCATCTCCTACCTGCTCTTTGACAGAAGCCAGGAGGTTGGTGGTGGTGGTGGTGGTGCTGCTGCTGCTGCTGTTGGCGTTCAGCGGGAGGCCGTGACCGCTCGGCCCGTCTCTGACCGCCATTGGCCCTTCCCCCTCTGCGTCCCCCTCCTCCATATCTCCTCCACCTCCCCGCTATGGTCCAAAGCCGGCTGGCTGCTGAGGCGCCCTCTCTGACCCTGCAGAAGGACTACAAGCCGGTTAGGATGTGGACAAGGAGGGATACACAGTAAAATCACTGTCATGCCCCCCCTGGGGTGCTCTGTCAAAGGGGATAATATATAATTAACAATCCTGCAGGGACTCGTAGTGACCTTATGATATCATAATATTCCTAAAGTGTGCATGGCTTTTTAATGCACCTATCGACTCCAGCAGGGATCCCTTATAATAAGATTATATTATTTAATCTGCTCTGGTATTAAGAGGCGGTTTAACCTGCATGTTATTAAGCTTTAGTTTAACCTTAAAGGTTGTTGCATGTGCAGGTGTGCATGCACATTTAACAGCATGTCACAATACCTTATGATATCATAATATTCCTACAGTGTGCATGGCTTTTTATGCACCTATTGATTCCAGCCGGGATCAATTATAATAAGATTATATTATTTAATCTGCTCTGGTATAAAGAGGCTGTCCAGTGGTGGTTTAACCTGCATGTTAGTTTAACATTAAAGGTTATTGCATGTGCAGGTGTGCATGCACATTTAACAGCATGTCAAGATACCTTATGATATCATAATATTCCTACAGTTTGGGCTTTTTAATGCACCTATCGATTCCAGCCGGTATCCATTATAATAAGATTATATTATTTAATCTGCTCTGGTATTAAGAGGCGGTTTAACCTGCATGTTATTAAGCTTTAGTTTAACCTTAAGGGTTATTGCATGTGCAGGTGTTCATGCACATTTAACAGCATGTCACGTTCATGCTTCCACCCCCTTCACATTAGAGCTATCAGCCTTCATCATATGCTACATGCAGCCTCTCTTGTCAAAACGTGCACATCAATCACTCAGGCAGCCAAGGACGAGGTCACACCGACTCACCGGACCGGAGACCGGAGACCGGAGGACCGGAGGATGCTCTGTAACCGAGCCCCTCTCTCTGTCTCTGCTGCAGGCTGCAGGCTGTCAGTCAGCGCGACTCACCGGCCAGATGTTGCTGTTAGAAGCAGGCCACAGCTGGCTCGATCCGTCCTGTTACGCATCCATCCTCTCCTCCTGCAGTGACAGCAGATACTACATTTCCCCACGCGACAAAATAAACAAAACAAACAAGTCCCGTGCGCGTCCACACACACTCCTCGTGCAGTATTTCTTCTTATATTATCTATTTCATCTCCAATGCATCCTCATCTATCTACCTCTTGCGTGCGTCCGAGCGGTACCCACATCACCACCAACACGCCCAGCAACTATTACCGATCAGCGGCGTGACGTCACCATGCGGCTACGGATCGGTTTCCGATACAAGAATCGATCAGCAGGCTCGTGCACCGGTGCATGCCTCCCTGCTGCTGCAGGAGACAAGCTGTGAAGTGATGCAGCTCCGTGCAGAGAGAGAGAGAGAGAGAGATAGAGAGAGAGAGAGAGAGAGAGAGAGAGAGAGGAGGGATGCAGCCTGCAGCGGACACTGCGCGCGTGCACGTGCATGAGTGTGCGTGTGTTTTATCCTCTGCACGTGCATGAGTGTGTGTGTGTGTTTTATCCTCTACACACACACACACACTACTGCAGGCCTGACTGACTGGTCCCTCTGTGACTCCCAAAGGATAATTAAATAATAAAAGTTTATGTAGCACTTTATTATAAATTATGCAGGTCCAGTGTAGGGAGGCTCATTCATTTACAGTGAGACATTATATTTTATATCCACTCCCTCTTCTTATATTAAATATATTGATTGATTTTGATTGATTGATTTTGTCTGCTGTTTTTTTTTATTTGTAAAACAATCAGAGCTGCATTTTGTGTTATTTATTTATTAAAGGTGCATATGTTTTTTGATGATAATCCTCATTATAGGCTGCTGTAAAGAAAAAAGTATTAGATACATAATCAGAACTATGAGGCAGCTCCAAATTATGGATTGGTTCATTCACAACAATCAGATAGGAAGACAAACTTTAATTAATTTAATTAATAATTAAAAATGATGAGCATTAGTCAAAATGTTGACTACCTCATAAAGCCAAATACAATTTGCCCTCATAATATCTCTATCTATATATTTGTTACTCATTTATTATGTTTTGCCGATTGGATTTATTATTTATGGATTTTTAAAAATAATTTTATTGCAATGAACTCATGAAATAGTACATCCACAAAATGTCCAACATGTATTTGCATTATTATTATTTTTTTTTCATTTTATACACCCAGTGGTACAAACAGAACAAGAAAAAAAAATAATAATAAAAAAAGAAATAAGGAGAAAGAAAAAGTAAATAGACAATGTCCCACACACTTAAGTTTAGGCTGTGAACAGTTTTCATATAGACAATTTCTTTATAGTTTAATAATTAAAAATGATGAGCATTAGTCAAAATTTAGACATCCTCATAAAGCCAAACACAATTTGCCCTCATATCTCATAATTTTCACTTATTTATTACTTTTTTATTAAATTTTTTCTTCTGGGAACGGGCTTTGGATGCCGATGGATTTAAAAAAAAAAATAATAATTTTGCTGCGATTAGCCCATGAAATAGTACATCCACAAAATGTCCAACATGTATTTGCAATTATAACTATTATTTTATTTTATTTCATACAGTGGTACAAACAGAAAGAAAACAAGAAAGAAAAATAAATATATATATATAAAAAATTAAAACAAAATATTAAAACAATTAAATTAAAACAAAATAAAACAAAATAAAATATAATAAATAATAAAAGAAAAAAGAGAAAGAAAAAGAAAGAAAAAAATAGGAATAGGAAGGTATACCCAAATTAAAACAAAATAAAATAAATAATACAATTTTAAAAAATAAAGAAGGAGAAAGAAAAAGGAGGAAAAAAGGGAATTTAATAAGTTTCCCCAAATTAAAACAATGTACCGCTTAATCAAGGTTAGGCTGTGAACAGTTTTCATGTGAACTATTTCTTTAGTTCAAATAAAAACTGTTGACATGTGTTTGTTGATTTCTGGAAAGAAACGTTGCTACACATGTTAGTTTTGTTATTTTTAAAATGCTTCAAGTTCCACAAACTAAATTTAATTCACTTCTATTGTATTTACACAGACCGATACCAGCAGGGATAATCTGTCATTTAGGTGAACTGGACCTTTAAAGGAATACTTGTATAGTTTACACACATTCCTGCTTCACATTTGTTTTAACATTAGATTAAGAGTAGAAATTTGATTCAGTTAATTCATGTAAATATGGTAATTAACAGATTTGGAGCATGAATTAGTAAAGCGAGTTTAATTTCCTTCCTAGACTTGTTATATTTGGTTAAAGAAGAAGAAAAAACAGTACACAAGTACATGCACATGCCCATTTATTGAAATGATAATAGAGAGTCTGTGTGCAGTCATCAAGGTATAAGCAGGGTCTTACAATGAGTTGTGTCGGGTGGATTTCTCTTCACTACAAACACTTGAGGGATCTTCTGTTTAAAAGCTGCCTTCGTCAGTCTCTTCTGGTACATTTGAAATGCAGATAATAAGCAAGATGGGGGGGACACAGAAGTGACAAGACTTCAGGGTCTGCAAAGTTAAGCCACTAAAGGTTCCCGCTGTTGGTTTGTAAACTGAGATGCCACCACCGGGAGAAGAGGAAGCAACTTGACGAAGAACCTGAATATTTAACAGCTCATAAAAATAAACCTCAAAGCAAAACAATATATCAGGAAGACGATACATTCGTTCTACTGCAAAATAAAAATCCAGCGCGTCTAGTTTTGAACACGTTTTAATACCACGTACAGATAAATGATGAATCATTGCTTAAATGTATTGTGTTGAAATAAAAGTGTTGAACATAACACAAATTCTTTTCAAACAAGAGTCGGTTACCGCTGCGTCATTTTAGAGTCGCAGGTGATGAATGTTGTTGGATTTACGAGGACAAACTTTAATCTCGCCGTTACACCCAAATAAATCATCCCCGTCCTTTTCAGTTTTAAGAGCATTTTCTCCGCCTGACAAATGTCCCTGTAGGATTAGGATTTTACTGTCACCATCAGGTTCACAGTTACGGCTAAAATAAATTAGAACTGTTGAATGACTCAAGGCTGAGCTGTCCGTCAAGCGTCACGGAAATCCATTACCTTTTTAAGACATACTGACAGTCAGACTAGAGGACGAAGAGGTGGACTAGTGTCTGCTGTGGTTTAGGAGTCCACAATATGGAGGACACAATCTGCCAAAAATAAATAAATATGCCAATAAATCTACCACAAATAATATTAAAAATAAACGTAGGCATTAATTAATTGACAAAATGCAACATGATTTTTAGAATTCTGTTTTAATGTTTATTTATTTACCTTTGTATTAATTCCCCTTTTTATCTACACTTTCCCATTTTTTATATATTTGTTTTGAATACATTTATTTATTTTTTATCACTTATTCAATTTTGCATTTCTTTTAAAATTATTTTTAAATGTATTTATTCATTATGAAATTGTAAATATTTATTTATGCATGATTTCCCCCTTTGCATTTATGAGATTTATATCACATTTTATCAATTAATGCCTTCATTTATTAACTGATTAAATGTGACATTAATCTCATAAATGCAAACGGAAAATCATGCATAAATAAATACATACAATTTAATAATGAATAAATACATTTAAAATAAATACGTATTCTAAAAGTTAATAAAAATGAATGAATAAATAAAAAAGGGAAAATTAAATAGAAGAGTAGATTAAGAAAACAAATAAACATTATTTCACATTTTATCAATTAATTAATGCCTACATTTATTTTTTATATTATTTTTGGTACATTTAATGGCATATTTATTTATTTTTCGAGACATTTATTTATATAATAATATTAATACCGACAGTGTTTACTGCAAATAAAATGAGCTTTTAGAATAAATTTAGGTTATGTAACTGAGTAAAATGTAAAGATTATTAAAAGAATGAATATGGCAGATGTAGTGTATAACAGAAATGCTTTTCTGCTGCTTCCAAGATTGAAGTTTCTGCACAAAAATGTTGCGTCAGTAACCGTTTCTCTCATCTGAGCAGAATAAACTCCCAACAGACGGCGGGTTTGGTGTGATCAGGCTGTGCACTACAACACTACGTTCTCCTACTGATGTCTACAAAGTCAAAAAACACTGCACGGAGCAGGGAAATACTGCTTGGTTGGCATATTCAGAACTCACTTTCTAACAACTCGTCTGCCTTAATCTTCACAGGGAATTACACTGGACTTGACTTTCAGCTCTGCAGTCTGCTGAAGGTGGCCCTAAATCTCCCAGAATGCTGTTGTTGCATGAGTGTTTGGGGTTTAATAGGCTGAATGACACAACACTGAAGGGCTTTAACATGCAGAATGGACCCAATTTAGTTATATACTTAGCGAGCTTCTGACACATTTGGAGCTTCCTAATAAACAGTGATGATAAAATTGATCTAGCAGCACCTGGAGACTTGTAAACATCATTTGAGTTAATTTAGTGTTTTAATATGAGGCTTTTATTCTGCTTATTGGCAGCTTGCACAGTAAAACGATGCATTTTTCTTGATTTTAGGGACTCAAACACAACATGATCATGGAAAAGGGCAACCTTTTGCAGAGCAGCAACTTAAAAGAAATCATCTTTGGCCCTTTTTAACCAACCACTTTGGCATGTGGTCACAGTTGCGGGGCGGCCGTCTCAACGAACGATCGCAGCCGTAAACACACAAACCTCTAGCATCCCATCAGAGAGCAGGAGCCCTTGATCGAAACAAATAATATTTCACGTCACTGGAACCACATTTCATTAGCACAAACACTTTTTTAAATTCACTAACTCGATCTTCATACAACCAGGGAGGGAAACTAACACCAGCCTCCAGTCAACAAAAGCTCAATTCAAGCTTTGGCTGGTGAAACAGTTGTGATATTTTCCTTCAAACAGCCTCTGTGGACCCAAAATTAGTTTCCTTCCCTGTGCACAACTCGTCTTTCAAATCGAGAAATACTGAAAAAACACGGCGAGCGCCGACACGTCTACTCAACATAATCTGTGTACAAATTAGAGCAAATAAATAGAGAGGACCGTACCTTTGCATAAACATGAGTACAAAACCTAACAGTCAGTGGATGTACAATAAATGCGAGTGAATCCGAGAGGGGATTTTTGTGGAAACCATGAACCAGTGTTAGGACGACCCCCTTTTCCCCTCGAGACCTGTATGCACTACTCCAGCTCGTCCACGTCCTCCGTCATGATGGTGCTGGTCTGATCTGACGTCACACCTGGAAAACAAAGCAACACATCTGAAGCAAACAAACTAAAACACCACGTCTGTAAATAAACCCCCACTGTTTAGCTTCATAAACCTGAAAAGAAAATATCGTACTTGAGGCGTCGTCATCATTAGGAGACTTCTTCTTGTCCCCAACATAGCCATGACTCAGCAGCTTGGTCATGCTGACCGGGGTCGCATTCTTCTCATGAGACCTGCAGACGAAGGCAACAAGAGACGGCGTTATGACGAATCACGTTTATGACAGATTTGATATTGTTGTTTTGACTCCAGCATGTTGATTAATACTCACGTTCTCTTGTATTTGTTGGTCATGGACAGACCCTCCATCTCATTGGCAACTCCATCAGGAGACATCTGTGGGATGAAGAGTTACACAGATTTATGCTTATTTCTGTAGCACTTAAGGGATAGTTCGGGTGTTTTGAAGACGAGTTGTATGAGGTCCATAGTCAGTGTATTACCTAGCAATGTACTGCAGCAAAACACATTTTAGACACCTAAAGAAAAAATCAATATCTGTACAAGTGTACGCTATATTTAGAGTATTTTCACCGCTGTACCTCGCTGTGAGACAGCTACACAGTCTGTGTTTCAGATGGGGAACTGAGGCAGTTGTATCCATCTATGCTCTCGCCTAAGCAACCAGACTCCATTGAAAAAAACTGTAATTTTATCTCACAGAACAGGAATTGCTGGTCTACCGCTATGGAGGACTGAACCTGCCAAAATCAAAATGAATAAACAAATAAATGACTCAATAAATGTATCAAAAATAATATTAAAATAAATGTAGTCATTAATTAATTGATCAAATGTGACAAATTGATTCTTTTTTTAATTTGATTCTTTAATTATTTACCTTTGTTTTAATTTCCCTATTAATCTATACTTTTCTATTTTATTTATTCATTTTTATTAACTATTATTTTTATTACTAATAATTATTTCATTTAAGTTATTTTTTAATGTATTTATTCATTATTAAATTGTATATATCTATATATGTCTTTATTTATTTATACATGATTTTCCCTTTGCATTTATGAGATTTAGGTCACATTTGATCAATTAAGGCCTACATTTACTTTTAATATTATTTTTGGTACATTTGATGTCATATTTATTTATTTATCAAGTCATTTATATATTTATTTGTTTTGGCAGGTTCCGTCCTCCATATACCGCTGCCTAAATCTGTATATAAATATGTAAGCATAGCGTTCACTTAAACTGATACTGATTTATTAGGTCTGTTTCTCCAAACTGGGGGCGTGCCGACTGCAATCTACTGTCGGTAATACACCGACTATGGATAAGTACCTCATACAACCTCACTTCAAAACACCCAAACTATCCCTGCTACAACCTGAATGTAGCAGCCACATTATTAGACACATTAATAAACATGGATATTTCTGACTTTTCACTGCAGAATTATACACTGATGATTCACTTTACTGACAAGCAAATTAAATGTTAATGTTGGTGATAGAGCAAAAGATGAAATAATGGAGGAAAACAATTTGTCATGCAATGGAAAAGGGATGACAAAAACGTCTTGAACCCAACAGCAACACCAAAAAATACACATTTATATGCACTAGTTTCACTCAAAACATTGTGAAAATATAGTCATTCCCCTACAAGTTAGAATGATTTAATCTGGTACCCTGTTTAATACTACCAAGCCTCTAAGTCCTTTTCTTCAATATGAACACTATAAATATGATAAATGAATCATCTGTACTTACCTGAAACTTTTATAAATATTTCCATAAAGCTACCCCACAGCCAAAGCACCGGCAGGGAATCAAAATTAACCAAAATGCGAATGCGACGATGGAGCAGAAACGGGATGAAAAAAGGGGAAAGGTGGTGGTAAAATAAATGAAAAGGGATGGAAGACAACGACACGGTATAAATGTTGGGGGTGACTAGTTTGGTCCATTCACCTTCTCTTTATCGGGAGAAAATCTATCGTCTTTTTCCCAGGACGAACCGTTATCGGTGCCAAACGGTGCAGCCATAGGCCGCCTGGTTCCCTTCATCTCGCTGTCGGGAGACGTTGCTTTGCTTCCGCTGTAAGAACAAAACCAACGGTGATATACGATGTGAAATTACTGCTGGCCAGTTATCACATTTTGGGAAATCTTGGCTGTGGCCCGCACGCTTTCTGTGGCTCCTAGGAGGATCAAGAAGCATTTAGAGTTTTATCTTAAAAAACCAGCTGGCTGATAAAATACTTAAAGTAGTTGATCAGATTTCACCAACGACTTTGTGCAAAGTCAAACCCAGAGGAAGGTTTTTGCTGTAATAATCTTAAAAGGGATAGTTCAGATCCCTTTAGTATTGTTTAAAAAATCATGACCTTCTCTACACTGATAAGGTCAAGATGTTTTTAGGCTCCAGGTTAAAAAGTGTGTGGTGAGCGTGTGTTGGGAAACTGACATCACAAGTTGTTGAGGGTTTTTATTCACACACAAACACCATCCTCTCCACCAGGTTAGATTGTTTATTTGTGCCGTTTACCTCTTTGACTCATCATTTCCGAACCAGTTGGTTGGGCTGTAAGCCATCTTAGGTTGGTCATCATCATCAGCATCATGACTCAACAGCCCTGCAGGTGGGGAGGACACACAATGTTCAACATGAAACACTGCCAGCAATTATGAAGCACTGCACTGGAAAGCACAGATTGATATTTAACTTGCAGCTCAGGGCCTTAACATTTACTCTACTACAAAATAAGTGTTAAAATCTGTCTTTTATGCTGCCATTTCCCCAACTCACAGCTGTGACAAGAAAAACAAATCCTTATCTAACTGGAACATTCATGTGGAGGCATTGAACTTTCCAGTACAGGAGACTTGCACAACAAAAAATACTCTACAGCAGCTTTTTTCAGCATTTATATCAGAATCCTTTGGATTTTTATGAGATAATTTGCTGTTAAATAGATAATATGTGTGCCAAACTTACCAAAAGACCAATAGCATTAATAAAATATACCAAATCATGTCTAAAAAGTAGTGTATCACAAACTAAAAACAAAACAGTCTTAAATTTGCTATTTTTCTAATGGAGTTTGGCAGAGCAGCCCATCTGCACTGTCTGGCTTGCATAAAACATTCATGTTGAACTCGACATTGAACTTTTCATTGTGCACAACAAAAGCTATTGTTTTTCCCCAACATGGGCTGCTATGATTTCCCAAAATGCATAAAATGTATTTTTGGAAAAGGCCTCCCTCTTTCATGTTGTGCACCGGTAGGCCACTTGTTCAGGATTTGCATTTCAAAGAGTTGAGCGAAAGTGTCAAGATCAAACAAATCAGCAGGGACGTATTTTTTTTTGTTATTTTCAAAATGTGATGACTTCAGATCAACTATTCACTCTGAGGGCAGGAGCAGGTTTGTCAGACTTCCTCATATAAATGTTCAAAAGGAGAACCTTTCTATGAATGTGTCGTAAGTATTTCAGTGCATTCTGTCATAAAACTACCTGAGGATCTGAACAACCTTTGTACAAATGATAGAAGAAACATTTACCTTTGTGGCCGCCTCCCTTTGCCAGCTTGACATACTCCGAGTCCGACTCTACGATCCCAACTCGCCTCCCGCTGGTCCACTCCACCGGAGAGGTTTCATCAGCAGTCTGGGACAGACCGGGGATCTGGGAGGTCGGTCCAGTCGGTCCAGTCGCGCCGCTGGGCACAACCACGGTCTTTATACCTGCAATAACCTTAGAATTAAAGCTTGTTCGAAACATACACAAATGTTGAATATTTGTAGCTTTGAGTATTCAAATGTATTACAGGTGATGGAGCCAGAAATGGTTTGATAAATTAAGTATAATTTAGTCTTACCACCGGGCTTGGTCCTTCGATGGTTGGGGACAGCAGCACTCATTTCAGCAGAAGACATTTTACCAAAGGGAGTACTTTATAGTCTGTTAAAAGCACAATTAAACATAACATTAATTTAAGGTCACCTAATTTACTAGTCCCACTAAATTAGCAGTGGTGGAAGAATTACTAAGAACCTTTACTTACGTAAAAATCTCAAAATACTCCACTACAAGTAAAAGTCCTGAATTCAAAATGTTACTTAAATGAAAGTACATATCAGTAAAATGTAGTCATTATGCAGAATGGCTCCTTTATATTAGTAAAATATTATATTATTCTGTTTTTATCACTAATGAAGGGCATCTTGAAGTTATACTTCATCAATGTGGAGACAATTTCAGATACTTTGTGTACTACTGGGTAGATTAGTAGTACAGTACTGCATTATATTAAGTTAACTTTTAATTAAAAAGTAACTATAAGTATCAAATAAATGTCAATATTTCCCTCTGGAGTAGAAGGATGAATTAGCAGAAAATGGAAATACTCAAGTATGTCTAAATTGTCCTTTAGTACATCATGTACTTAGTTACTTTACACCACTGTTAATTAGTAGCTATAGATTCGTTTTCACTTGTTGCACATACAAAATCGCTTTTAAAATCTATTTTTTCCCTCATCCATCTTTCTATCACAATGGACAGAGATGGAGCAGTGGCCTAAAACCATCATGAGGGAATTGAGATCTTTTGATAAATTAGATATTGCACAGTAGATATTATGTGTGCCAAATTTACCACAAGACAAAACTGTAATCAAAGATAGCATCTTAATGTTGTACTTCATCAATGTGGAGCCAATTGCAGATACTTTGTGTATTACTGGGTAGATTATCAGTACAGTATTGTATTATATTAAGTAAACATGTGTTTTTTTTATGTAAAAAGTAACTATAAGTATCAAATAAATGTCAATATTTCCCTCTGGAGTAGAAGGATGAATTAGCAGAAAATGGAAATACTCAAGTATGTCGATATTGTCAAGTATGTCCTTTAGTACATCATGTACTTAGTTACTTTCCACCACTATTAATAAGCAGCTATAGTCTTAACACTAGTCTTAAATCTTAACACTTGTTGCACATACAAAATCCCTTTTAAAATGTATTTTTCCCCTCATCCATCTTTCGATCACAATGCAGAGATGGGGCAGTGGCCTAAAACAATCATGAGGAATTGAGCTTTTTTGAGGAAATTAGTTATTGCACAGTACATATCATGTGTGCCGAATTTACCACAAGACATAACTGTAATCAAATATCCTGAATTCAAAATGTTACTTAAATAAAAAGGTGTCCATTTTCCCCTCTCTCATCTTCTAATCACAATGCACAGAGATGGAGCAGTGGCCTAAAACCATTATGCAGAATTGAGCTCTTTTTGAGGAAATTAGTGATTGCACAGTACATATCATGTGTGCCGAATTTACCACAAGACAAAACTGTAATAGAAAATGTAAAAATATGTTAAAAAATAAGTAGTGTACTGTTAAATAACGAGAAAATGGTCTTAAATTATCGACTTTTCTAATGGAGTCTGGCCTTCTGCTCCCACATATGTCACAGAGCGGCCCAATGTGTACCTTTTCATTTAAAGAACAGCAATTAAATGTTGTTAAAATGATTAAAAAGACATATATGTATTTGAAACAAGATGCATTAGGTAAAAGTTGCAGAAAACGTTAAATAAACATTAAAATAAGGCATGTTTTAATTTAATAGATAACAAAGCCATGCTACTTTAGTTAGCCGTCTAGCTAGCTGCCGCAGTATCTTCACACCGTTAATCTTTAATTACGCTTTAACTACGCTACTTTCTAAATAAACAGTTAATTAATATACTCGTGGTAATTTACAACACATATCTTACATTATAAGTTCTTTCTCTTTCGTTGTAATGGAGCAGTTTGTTGTAATTATTAAAACGCCCGTTAGCTTCCAACCTCTTATACTGCGGACCCGAACACTCTTTCCGGTGGCACCTGCTGGCGACTTCCGGTCCGGTTACATGGAAAACAAAGATCGTGTATATCCGACAAATATATCCCGTGACGTAATTTTGTAGTGAAGTGAAGCGGTTTCTTCAAGATTCAAGATTCAAGATGTTTATTTGTCACGCCGGTTACACAGGTACAATCGTGTGAAATGCTTTTTTGCTGGGAAGCTCCGTTAAAATAATAATAAGTTAAATTACAATTATAAAAGGAAATACTTTGTCATCCCACAACACTGATTCACAGCAAAACAGGATTCTTGAAATAGGACAGAGTGAGAGCTCTTTGCGACATTCTTGCTGTGACGTCTTCAAGAGACGATCTTTGGCAATACACCATTATTGGGAATCCCATTAAGGGGCATCCTAGAAGACACTTTATCATGTGTCTCTATTTAAGAGGACACTTTATCATGTTTTCTCCATTTAAGGGCACATTTTTATCATGTTTTCTCTATTTAAGGGCACACTTTATCATGTTTTCTCCATTTAAGGGCACATTTTTATCATGTTTTCTCTATTTAAGAGGACATTTTATCATGTTTTCTGTATTTAAGGGCACATTTTATCATGTTTTCTCCATTTAAGGGAACATTTTATCATGTTTTCTCTATTTAAGGGCACCCTAGAGGGCACTTTATCATGTTTTCTCTACTGAAAGAGCATCCTATAGCGCATTTTATCATATTTTCATGACAAGCAGCATCATTTATGGCAATAGGCATTTATCAAATCCACAAAATCTTTATTGGCAGATGTAATTTCGTTAAACAAAATTTATGTAATTAGAATAAACAGTATTAGTAGTATTATATTAACTCTGTTAAGAGCAATTGCCACAACACAACATTCTCTTAATATGCTCTAATAAAGCTGTCAAACGTGGTTATTTTAATGCCACACAGAGTTTCATTCCAAAATTAGATATGTCAATAATCCTTTTAGGATTCTTGACTTTGCTTTCAAGGAATGTTTCTGAGAAACACAAATACATTCAGCAAAACAGAATAAAAACTACATTTTGGAATGAAGGCTTCAACTCATTTGCGTTAAACACAATATCATGCAGAAAACACCTTAGCGGTAAGAACAGGTTAAAGTGTGAGAAACCAGTAAATGATGGGTTAGGAGAATACTGCCAGTGCTCATCTTGGACGAACTCTTGGAGATCACTCAGAAGTCTTTGACGCAGTCGGGGCAGAGGACGTCATCTTTGCACGTCAGGAAACCTCGACCCACCAGAGACACGCAGCACCGTTTGCAGTTGAAGCAGTCGTTGTGCCACTGACGCTGCTCAAACGAGATGTACTTGCTGCCACCGAGACCTGAGAGAAAAGCAACAACAGTCTCATGATCTCTGTAATGTGATAATCCTGATTGGATACAAGGAGGGAAGCATATGATCTGGGTCAGACTATCTATCTATAGATAACACGGTATAGATTCTATACTGTGGTTAGGGCTGTCTATTTGTAGTTCATGTTGGAATGGTACAAGTGTTTTGTTTTATTCAGTATTTTGGGACAATTTAAAGGTGCAGTGTGAAACGTTACCGCTGATCGGGGTGGTGCAGGCAGCACATTTCTTGGCGAACAGGTTGCAGAAGCAGTCGAGGCAGTAGGCGAAGTCGTCCCGAGAGGTGAACCGCTGGCCGGCCAGCTGCTGCTTGCAGCCGATGCAAACGAAGCACTCCTTGTGCCAGGGCTGGTCGCGGTAGTTCACTCCTCCAGTGGTGATGGGCTGAAAGATATAACATCATATGTGTATTGTGTGACCTATTGACCTTTAGTGACTGTTGAAAACGTTTATTAGACTTAACTAAATAAATCTCAGAGCTCCTATGCACGAATGTATGGCTTCATCCTGCTTAGTTTCTGTGTCATTTATGCTGTTTGTTAGTCACAGGCGAGCCAGATGACTACTGTCTCACCTACCAGCTTTTAGCACAAAAAGACGCCTCCGATTCAGAATGCTTGGCCATCTGTTTCCTGCCCATAACTGTTATATACCATCATACATATTTATCCTCTTTCCTCCTACACTTAATGTCTTCTCATAACTGCACCGTTCAGGCTCAAACAGACTCAATCCCAGTAAGCACTTAAGGACGTAAGAATATTTTTACAAATATATCAATAAATTAAAGACCTAAAAACCTTTAAAAAATAAATAAATAAATGAATAAAAACTTAGGGCCTAATAATCTTTTAAAAAAATATATCAATTAATTAAAGACCTAAAAATCTTTAAAAATAAATAAATAAATATAAAATTAAGGACGTAAAAATCTTTTTACAAATATATAAATAAATCAAAGACCTAAAAATCTCTAAAAATAAATGAAAACATAAAAAATGATGGACGTAAAAGTCTTTTAAAAAATATATTAATAAATTAAAGAACTGAAAACTTTTAAATATAAATAAATACATAAAAAATTATGGACGTACAAATCTTTAAAAAAAATATCAATAAATTAGAGACCAAAAAAACTCTAAAAATAAATAAATACATAAAAAATGATGGACGTAAAAATCTTTTAAAAAATACAGCAATAGATTAGGGACCAAAAAACCTTTAAAATAAATAAATACATAAAAAATTAAGGATGTAAAATAATTGCTCATTAGAGACCTCTCCACAACCTCAGGAGCATTAAACAAAATTAATTGCATTTGCAGAAAACTGCTGATTTATGATCTTCTTTAAAGACAAAAATATAAACAGATAGCAGCTGGAGCTACAAATCACACCCAGAGCCTCTCATGAGACACGTGGATCAAAGTGTGATGTCTTATACCTTCTTGCAGTGGACGCACTGCATAGCAAACTGCTTCTCATAGCAAGGCAGGCAGTAGTTGTTGGCATCCTTCTGGATGAAGCTCCTGGTGCCCATCGGCTGCTGGCAGCGGTTGCAAGAGAAACAGTTCTCGTGCCAACTGTTGCCCTTGTGCTCCATCTTCTTGGAGCCTGGAAGAGAAGGAAGAGAGAGATCAATAATTACATATACTGTACAGTAAGTCAGCCTCAACCAATTACAGCTAATGGGCTGATGTCCTGAGCTCTAAACCTGATTTCATTTATGAGAGTAGAGAAAGGCCTCCTCGCCTGGCATGATGGTCTTCAGGCACGCATGGCATTTGGAGGAGTACTCGCTGCTGTAGCACTCGACACACATCGGCATGTCGTCCTTGGTGGCGAAAGGCCGATCCACCAGCGAGCGGCTGCACTTAATGCAGAGGAAGCACTCGCTGTGCCAGTGGCGGTCCTTGTAGGCCAGATCCTGCAGAGCCAATGAAAGGAGAGGATGTTTATAGTTTAGTTAGAAATCAGAGGACGACTGTAACACTTCTGCGATTGAATAATGATTTGACCTTGCTGGTGCAGCCAATGAGCTTCTGGCACACTTCGCAGTTGCTGGAGAAAAGATCCTCGTAGCACTTGACGCAGTACTGCTTGTCCTCTCTCAGGATGTACTTTTGCCCGTACAGGGACTTTGTACACTCGGTGCAGTCGTAGTGCTCAGACATTGTGACTGAAACCTGCTCTCTGAGTCTTCTGTCCTGCAAGATAAATGATAAAAAACATTGCATAAAGATGATGTGATTACAGCCATGATTGTCCATGTCTGAAACTTGGATTGGATTTCTGTAATTTGAGAGCTACAAAAGCGCTATGTTAGGATCACATAATCCAATAAATTAAACATCATGACCGTGCACCATGTGCAGAGAGGAGCCATTCTGAGATGCCTGGAAACTTTATTGAAGACTTTATACAACAAATTAGGCCGAGGAATGTCGCAAACAGCCTCCAAATGGGGCACGCACGGCAGAGTGCTTTATTAATGGACGTAAAGCGACTTTTAAATCTGGTTTACTAGCTCCAAAAGAGTCTGAATCAAAGTCTAAGGAAGTCTTAATTCACTCTGTGTCCTCTAAATTCTCCGGAGTACATTGAATGAGTTTTCAAGGAGGGTTAGATGAAAGAGGGGGAAAGCAATGAGGAGAAAAAGGAAAAAAAGCAAAGAAACTCAACATACAAGAAGAAGAAATGTTTGTCATCTATTGCAGAGTTTTATTCTTCTGGAAGACGATTTTGAGAGCTCAGCAAATAGCATCATTAGGAGATTAAATAGCAGATTTAATAAAAAGGATGGCTGCATAAAATCTTATGCAACCTCTGCAAATCAATTATTGTTAGATATCCAACTGGAAGATCTTCAAAAGAGGAAAATCATGCTCCTCTGGGTCAGTTCAGTGCTCATCTGATAACGTGAACAGAGCCTCATTGCTGCTAAACCACCAGACCAGACGGTTCAGATTATTATCGTTGTCCTGTTATTGATTGGCAGTCTGAAGATGACAATAAACAGGAAGTTGATTTTAGGATAGAGATGGTGGCGCTTTGGTACAAACAGGAAGAAAAGCAACAAGAACAAAACTCTGCCCAGAATTAGCTAATAAAATAATTTTGAGAGTAATTTAATCAGGTGTTTTCGCCGATATCCGAAGGCCGTTATTGACTGGACTTTTGATGAACAGTCAGTGTAAATAACAGCCAGTGATTTCATTCATTAGCAGATGAGAACGACTTTCATCTTCATTTTTTCCCCCCAAAATTGTTTATTGGATTTTCAACAACACACAAATGTCCAGTTTCAACCATTAACAATCAAAGACAAGCACTAAATTCACATGATACTGAAAAGACACATTCAAATAAAGCTGTTATACCAGAATAGCAGCAAACACCTCTACAGTAGCATGAGCAAAAAGTGAACCTCATGTTTTATTACATTTGGCAAGAGAAACATTTTATAGTATTTTTTCTACTTTAACAAAGTAAAAAACATCTTTTAATTCTTGAATTATGGGAGGGGGTACTGTCTTCATTTCTTTATCTAAATATTTCTAAGACCTCTACCTAACACTTTTCCTCAATTCTTGACAAATATACTATTTTATTAAGGAATGGGGTGGACCACTTATCATCCACTTCCCCTCTTTTTAAAAGATTAAGGGAAAAAAATGAATGACGTAAAAATATTTTTGAAAATATATCAATGAATTAAAGACCGACGTGATGGTCACTCGCCTGCATTCACGCATGTGTGACCTCTGCCCTTGTTATTGCTCTTATCATGTACACCACCTGAAAAATGGAGGCTACATTCCACTTGTAGTCACATGTAGCATGATCTGACATGCAGCCTGCTTGGACTTGAGCGGAAAACTTAATTACGGATTTGAGAGCACTTTGTTTGCCCATCACGTGAATTATGTAACTTGCAAGCTTGGATTCATCAAAACCTGCTCGCTTGCAATCGTAACGAAGGTGTTTAGCGGAAATGCTTCACAGTAAAAGTGCACATTTTATTCAGGAAATGTAATGGAGTCAAAGTGAAAGTTGACAGAAATATAAAAACTCAAGTAAAGTACAGATACTCCCAAAAAATACATAAGTACTGAAACAAAGTATTATTACTACCACTGCCATTCCTACCCCTATCTAAACCCACTATCATCCTCTTTAAAACAGCTGTAAGGTACTGAATAAATCATAAATCCTATCATGTTTTCAATGCATACCGCTCCATCTAAGTTCACTGAAACACCTTGGTGTCTTTTTAAAAATCTATCGAGTATCAACCAAAATACTACTAAAAAAAAAAGAAGTTCTTCATCCACTTTCAACTTTTTCAAAAAACTTGCAACTCAAAAAATCCTCTAAAACCCTGTCCATGACATAATGCGTACCAATATAGGGGTCCTTGACATGAAAAAGGTTGATAACACCTGGCCTACAACACGTGTCACAAACTATTATATTATTACATCCCACATCCCACACATGAAAGATTTGAAGCAGGAATAAAATCATCTCTGACTTGGAAAATGAAAGAGAGAAAAGCAGAAATACAAAGAGGAAAGTGCAAAGAGCATTGACATTAAGGAAGGTGTATAAAGAAAGAAGTCTTACCTGAGTGTTGGAGGATGAGCCAGCTTGCAGCCTGCGACCGGAGGTGTCTACTGAGCGCTGTCCTCCATCTGCCTTTTAAAATTAAGGCTAAATGTGACACACACAGGGGCAGGAAGGTGGAGACAGTGGTGTGACCAGAGTGGGCAGGTCAGATTATATTTAGACTGCTATATATTAAAAGGCAAAATGCTGAGAATCCAACCAAAAAAACACACTTTTGAACATGCAATCACTCAACCAGGACACAACTTGCAACATGCATGTAAAAAAACACACATGAACATACATGCATTGTCATATTATTTTAGAGAATTCAACATTAACAAGTATTGCAGAATTGAATTAATTGAATTTAAGTTTTCCGCCACAGTTCTGAAGCACAAGTTTGTGATGAAGTTTTGTTTTATAATCATCACATATGAATCTTGTTTTCAACTAATCTCAGGAGAAACGCATCTTGTAATCACAAGTCCTTGAAGTCCTTGAAGTGCTCAGAAAAACAACCAGTTGAAAGCCCCGAAACAAGTGAGTAAGTGGACCATGATTGGAGGTTTCCTTTTAAAAATATACTCCAATAATATACTGTATTATTGGACATCTGTTTACTCACTTTATAACCAGATTAAGCTGGGAACAAGAGACGGGGTGGTGGGAACTGGGGCACATTGTTATGTGTAAACCCAACACAACTGTCTCCTTTGATCAATCAATCAATCATTCACTTATTAATAATCTGTATTTATGTTCATTTTTGACAGTTGAGATTATAAAATATCCATTAAGATTGATGACCGGAGATAAAAATCACCATTTTATAATTTACTTTTATATTGTATGCAACTTTGAAATCGAGAAAGGGCACTCCACTCTAACAAGATAATCTGATAAACGTTAAACAGGTTATAAAACACAAAAAAAGCCCTGTCACTCAGCGACCTTCTGCAAGTTCATGCCAGATTTGAACCTGCTGAAACAAGAACCGTCTCTTTTAATGGTTCAAAGAAATGTTGTGTCACGTAAGAGATACACAGCCGCCACTTGTTAGTCCTTAAATCTAATTTTTGCTGCTAAACGTTCAACTGGAATAACCTGTCCATGTGTGACTCCAATGATGTGCATTTTGTACGTGTACTACCTTGCACACCAACACACTGTGCAGCAATAACGGGAGAGGACATCATGTGAAGGTCGGGGTCCTTAAAACCTTTGGAGAAAAAGAACATATTGTAATAAAAACTAGAATTATCCCCTCGTGGTTGTACGTCTCAATGCAACAGTCAAGCTGCAGTTTACATCCATGTTTGTCGAAATTGTCATCACTTCATCACTTTATCCTGTTAGACATTTGTGGTAAATTGTCATTATTATGATGTTGCAATGGAGCGAACAATTGACTTTCATTTCTTGGCAATATACGTTCATGGTTGAGGGCACAGTGACCTTTGACCGACGAAATCTAATCAGTTCATCCTTGAGTCCAAGTGGACGTTTCTTCCAAATTTGCAGAACTTCCCACAAGGCGTTCCTGAGTTATCGCGTTCACGAGAATGGGACGGACGTGAAGGCAAAGAGTATAGAAGCAAAGCCGCCATTTTGGACTGAAAACGCTTATTATTGTTTATAATATTTTGTGGTTCAACACAGGCCATTTCGGTAGAATATGACAATAGAATAATTGTACGATACTTAATAACATAAGTACGACTGATTGTACGATGATTGTACGGCACTTTGTAGGCGGACGTTTTACTGACGTCCGGTAGTCGCTTTCAGTCCAAATGGCGGAAGCGTAGTTTTGCTGCTGGGCGCTGATGTTGCAATGGAACGAACAATTGACTTTCACTTGCACAAGAGGCTCAAGAGGGTCGGTGACCCTGAAGAGGTTGCAAGATAAATCTGAGAGGATTAACAGAACAGGAAATCAAAGGAAAACTTTAGTTGATGTCCAAGTTTGAAAGACCAACACAAAGCTCTGACTCAGAAAACACCGTGGGTCAGAACATCCACATGACGACGATCTCGTTAACAACTCCTTAACCTATTTGACTTAATTTTAAAAGGACACAATTTCAACAAAATACCTCAATGTACTTCAGTCTGCAGAAAAACACTGAGCTGAATTGAAATACAGTACTGTGAAAAGGAAAGGTCAGGAAATAATCAAGATTAGGTAACAAGATAAATGGCTTCTCCTGAAAAGCAGTGCATCCAATGTGCCTGTGTGAGTATGTGCTTTTATTACATTATCTTATGTGCTTTTTACAGTATACTTACTGAAACAAACCTAAATAAGTCATTTAAATGTCACTTGCTTTTCTAAGAAAAGGACAGCAGCTATTTAAAGCTGTAACTGCATAAACTATAGCTTTGATTTCTATTTTATTTTATAGACTTTTCTTCGACTTTATATTTAAAATGCGGCAGAGCACCATGTTAACACAGAGAACATTAGGCTACCTGTTGAATGAAAGGTTTATTAATAATAATAATACTAATAATTATAATACAAATATTTAAAAAACAACTTTGTGATAATTTTTTACTTTACAGTTTACTGGTTGAAATGTTGGATGTTTTTCTAAGCAAAGAACAGCAATTTAAAGTTGTAATTGCATAAAATGTATCATTGATATCTATTATATTTATGTATAATAATAATAATAATAATAGTACATAAATAAAATATATATTATTATTAGGTATTATTATTATTACAAAATTAATATTGTTTTAATTAATAAAATTAATTTAATTTATTAAAATATAATAAATTAATAATAATAATAATAATAATAATATTTTTTAAACAACTTCATCTGTTGCATTTGCAACTTCTTTGCCTTTATCAACTTTTAACATGCTGTTTACATGTTTTTACCAGCTGTTACAAAAATAAATACATTTTATTAAAAATAAAAAATAAAAATAATTTTATTTTAAGATACTGTATTTTTTTAGAAACATGTTTAAGGTAAAAAAAAAATCAATTTTCTGTGACTCTAACTACAATTTATCCCACAAAAAAAATAAAATTTTATTGCAGTTCAGCAGGCTTTTGTTTCGAAAACGAACTTCCGGTTTTATTTTGAAGGTTGTCACAGGAAGGAAGTGCCAGCTTGTTTTTAGCTTAACGCACGTTTTTAAACAGGAAGTTGTTGTAAACAAACCGGTTTTTGTGATCAAAACAAGGAAGAAGAGCATTTTATTCGTCCGTAATGGAAACAGTAACTCTTTAGTGAAGTAAAACAACTAAACCAGAACATGGAGGAGCAGCTGCAGCTCGGAGAGAACCCGAACCCGGACTGGATGTCTCGTCTCCCGGAGGAGCTGCTGGATGTCCCACTGTGGAACCTGGCTCTACCTGGTAAACCACTATATCCCTCCATCATTACAATCTATCCATCTTCTTTCACCATTTTACACTTAGATCCAGTATAAAATAAGGAAACCAACACACAATATCATGAAGTCATATATCATTGTAAAGCTTAGACTATGATCTATCCATCAGTCACATTGTCATCACACTGAGGTCAAGAGAATTTGACCTTTGACCTCTAATGCTGCAATTGGGCAAATTCTGAATGCAACTCCAAATGCCCTTATAACTAACTTCATATTGATCTGATGTGCACATGGATAGTCCAGCATAAAGAGCACAAAAAGAGCTTTAAAATGATATATTACATGACTAACAACAATAACAACATGTCTTATCAGAATAACTTTGTGCAGTTTGTATCTGATAGAATGATCAGAACTTTGCATTGGGTTCTGTTATTGGGGTAGTTTGTAAATGGCTTTCTTAGCAGCAGAAACACAAAATAATAAAAAAACTCATTTTCCTATGAAATGAATTCTCTATCCATTATTTTACGTTTTCCCACTCTTACCTCAATGTCAATATAAACATGTTCCAACTGATGAGGCCCTGATTCAGTAGCAATGGCTTATAGTCCAGGTGATATGTGAAAATGATGTTCACTCTTTCACAAAGGCATGAAACTTGGTACACTTGAGTGTATATATATAACACTAGTTTATGTCTCACTGCCGTCCATCCCTCACCACAGGGAGCCATGACAGCATGTCTTTCTGCCTGGATGTGTCCTCTCCCGTCCTGAGATCAGAGTCCTGTCTCCTCAGAGGGATGGACCGGCTGGTCCCCTGCTGCACTCGACCCTGTGTCTCTCGCTGGGCCACCACACAGGTAACTAGAGGACATCTACTGCTAGTAGGGGCCCATAAAAGTACATTTACTCAAGTACTGCACTTTAGTACAATTATACTTGTACTTTAGTTGAGTATTTACATTTTAAGTTACTTTTTATTCCATTTTTTCACACCAAATATTGTACTTTTTACTCCACTACAATATTTTTACACTGTAGTATTGCTACTTTTACTGAAGTAAAATGTCTTAATACTTCTACTTTTTCTTGTGTTCTTCTACTAATGCCAAATCTGGCCTCTGGTGGTGCTTTCAGGTGTTGTTCCTCAACTTGCATAGTCAAGTTTATATCACAGCATGTGCTCAATGTCAATATAATAGTATAAATGTTACGTCTAAAACATACTCATCTACAAGCAAAATCCTTCAGTCAAAGTATTACTGCAGTAGAAGAACAGAGGTATTATCAAAGTACTCATTTTGCAGCAGAAAGCCCCTCATCAGGATCACTCTGAATTATATTATTTGGTTATTACTACAGCTGTATTAACATGTAGAAAGCATTTTAATAGCTGTTGGAAGTGGAGCTAATTTTAACTACTTCATAAACAATATGTATAAATAAGAAAACACAGTATTTGCCTCTGAAATGTAAAGTAGAAGTACTGCAATATCTGCATTTTGTTGCAAATCTAATCTTATCTAAAGTAGCACTGACTGAGTTGCTGCCACTTGCATTGAATTATCATGTTTTTATATGTATTCTCTCTCTCTTCTGTGTGTAGCAATCAGTCCTCAGTGATCAGTGTGATCTTGGTATTCGTTTCTTGGACCTGCGGATCGCCAGGAAGCCAGCAGGAGGCAACACATTGTTTTTCGCTCATGGCATCTACACACTGATGACTGTGAAGGTACTCACACTCAGTCTAAAGTCTGTATAGGGTTTACATTGAACCACCGACCCAGAGGTTACTGAGAATAAATTGAATACAAAATATGTGTTTATGCAGGAGGCTCTGGATGAACTGGCTACCTGGTTGGATGCTCATCCCAAAGAGATCGTCATCATCTCCTGCTCGCATTTTGAATCGTTGACCGACGAAGATCACTTCCACCTTGCAGAGTACATCATCACGCTGTTCGGAAAGAAACTCTGCTCCTCACAGGTAACCTTGAGATTCTGAAATGACAATGACAATGATTTCCACAATCATTTTTATGATCAACACTTCCTGCTTCTCTAATGTGAGGATTTGCTGTTTTATATAATTGTAAATTGAATATATTTAGATTTTGGACTGCTTGAAGATGTCACATACTCAACAATTCATTTAAACAAAGTTAAAGATACTTACTGTGTACATGTGTTTACATGCAGGACGTTCCCACTCTGCGTTCCTGTTGGTCCAGAGGTCAGCAGGTCGTTGTTTCTTATGACAACCAGCAGATGGTGCTGCAGCACCCGCAGCTGTGGACTGGAATACCTTACTGGTAAATACATAACGTGGATGCTTTAAGTTTAATAGTTCTAATTTAAAGTTATATGCGCATCATGTTTGTATTGTTGTGCATCAATATCAAGCAGAAGCTCACAATTATCACACATCACTAGCTGCAGAATTCACAATTGACTAATTTAGTCTTCCACAACATCTTCGCTGTAGACTTTTCTTCACTACGAGATGTAAACCAAATAAAAAATAATTTAACCATTTCTCTGTCTCCAGGTATGCCGACAGCCCAGACCCTAAACAGGTGATTGCCTACCTGGAGGACATGAAGCGCAGAGGAAGACCAGGTACATAGTAGTGGAGGAAGTATTCAAAACATGTACTAAAGTAAAATCAATATTACACCGTAAAAATACTTACATTACAAGCACTGACAGTATCAAACGTAAAAGTAGTCATCATGCAGAATAGCCCCCGTTAATATTGATGATGGTACTTCATGAACTGTAGTTTAATCTGTAACAATGCATCATATTTTTATAACTTATCTCCAGTGACTGTTTGTTTTGTAGCTGGTTTCTACGTCAGCGGTCTGAACCTGACAGAAGACGCTCCCTACGTCCTCCTGCATCCCCTCCAGGGCATGAGGAAGATGACGATGAGGGCCCTCTCGCTGCTGCTCCGCTGGGCGGGCGAGCAGCGGCCGGGGCGCCAGGCCAGCAGGGTCAACATCCTCTGCTGCGACTTCGTGGACGTCAGTCAGTTCTGCTCGCTCGTGATTGGCCTGAACTACAAACTGCTGGGTGGAGCCGGCGCGCCCGCCGCTCCTCGTCCCGTCTGCAGGATGCCTCGAGCATCATCTTCCTCAGACATCACTGGCTGTTGCCATAGCAACCAGACTGGATATCCAACATAGGAAAACAAATCTTAAGAAGCTGGTTTTCTTATTTCTGCTTTTTTCAACAACAAAAAAATGCCAAATAATACTTATTTTACCTCTTAAATATGTTCGATCATGTAAAAACTGTATGTCACGTTTATCACCCTTATCTCTTGTACATTACGCACAGTATCATCTTTGTATGATTTTCAGATTGTACATATCGGTTTTACCTTATGTATTGGACTTTTGTACACTTTTTTAAAACTATTTTTCTTGCCATTCTGTTGTATATACTTTCATACATTATATAAATAAATGCTTAAATATATTTTTAACTGTTTTCGCATCTGTCCGTGTGTAATGATATCAGTAATCATGTGGTATCAGTAATGAGTAGAGCAAAGCTTTAATGTCCCTGAGGGGCTTAAAGACAGCAGTTCAATAATAATAAATGCAAAAAAAATACAACAATGAATAAAAAAAAACAGCAATTACTGCAAAAAAACCCCACAAGGGTAACGCCAATGTCACTGTTGATAATGTAAAAGTATGACAAATATTACTGATTACTTGTGATCAGTCTGCTGAATGCTTTGCTGTTTGTGTGTGAGCATGTTTGGCTCTAATTTAAACTTTCAAATGTGTCATTTTAACTGTAAAAATGTCGTCAAACGTCAAATAAGTACTTGTTGTCCTGTCTTTAACACAAGGACACTGACGACTCCAACGACAAGAAACTAAATGTTTTAAACCTGCCATAGTTTCTGGCACGAGCTAAAACCCAGGACCAAAATGCAGACAGGTAGTGACAGTAGGGTTAAAATGTACTTTACCTAAACTTGGCCTTCGTTTACAGTCTGAAGCTGCAGCTCCAAGGCATCCTAACAACTAATGCATGATGGAAACTGTTGAAAAATTAGCAGTAGCTGTGCAGGCAGGCAGCTGATTACAAGAACAGTTAGGAGATCATCAGAGAGACGAGCTGGAAAATAACAGAACACACGAGAGACAATCTGAGTTAGAGGAGACGGTGGAGGTGTCTCATGATATTCTGCTTCCTCACGGAGGGAGATGCACAACACATTCCTCTCTCTTGAGCGTGAAGAGACCTGCTACTTCTTCCACTTGATACAGTATTTTTTTGGCCTCTTTATTTAAATAGCAATGCATTTTGCAAAGAGGCACAACATCACCTGAGAACGTCACTCACAATTTCCACACAAGTTTATTCAATGAGATGCAGCATTTCAAAATGTTGCTCACACACACAAGGAGAAAAAACAGATAATACAAATCTTACTGCAGTTGTTATGGCACATGAAAACGTCACTATATTCTCCGCTTTAGACCGAAACTAATGAATGATGATGTTTGATGAATGTCTTGTATAAAAGCAAAAAAACAAACAGAAATCAACAGTGCATAGACAAACATTTATGGCTGAATCCTCTCCAGATATCTGTATGTGCACAAACTCATCATTATTACATTACACATCTTTGTGTGTATATTTGGAAATGTTGTCATTCTTTGTGAAAGCATTCATGTCACACATTATACTAGAAAATGCACGGTTTATAAAAAATAAATATCCCTTTGTTACTGCTAAAAATATGATTTTTTCCCATGTAAGACATTTGCAAAATAAAAAAAAGGCTATTACTCAAGTGCTGTGGGTTACAGATAACATCAGTGTAAAGCAAAAGAAGTTAAAAAACAACATACATTTCATATACAATAACTATCTTGCTTTTGAGTATTTCAATTACTCAGTTTTCCACTCCAGCACCGACGAATACTGTAAGTGAATGTGGTATTTTAACTACAGGAAACATCGTTTAATATCATTATATTAACACTGCTGTTCAGGTGCTTGAGTTGTAAATTTGGTACATTAATATTTTGACAGGTTGTTTTTGGTTAAATGCAGGCTGGAAGACGAGGAAACAGAGAGTTCCTCACGTACACAGTGATCACAGTGGTTTATCCCTCTCTGAGATACATTTAGTTTCTCTAGTCTAGACGGATGGACAAGAAAGAGAGGATTTGCTGTTGTGTGACAAATCTTGCCAGAGACCCATAATCCATGATTCAATTTTCCAAGATAGGGGTCACAGGATTGAAAAATGCCCCAACTTGTGTCTCTTGTGTATTACCATTATATTACAGTAACAGTCCGACCATATCATGAAATATCCAACACGTTCTCATCACCCTTTCACCCTTCACCCGAGTCACCCTTTGGCCCCACTTTCTAGCCCCACAGGTCTACGACGCTCCACTACGGTCGCAGTAAACACAAAAACACTTGCTCAGGTTTAGGAAAAAACATTGTTTGGCTTAAAATTACTACGTTTGTAAAGTGAAAATGTTTGGTTTTTACATTGTACTTACCTAAAAGCCTGGTGCGTCTCATACCGGCGTTAAAGGGTGCCTTGTGCGTCGGTATCTAACGTCGAGAGTCATGACAAAGTATTTGACGCCCTGGGAATGAGAACGGGCTGAAATACCAGGAGAGTTGTTTAACAGCACAGTTTTGAAAGAATATTTCCAAATATCCTCAAAGACTCTTCTTCTGAAGGGAAAAATCAATACGCTGCGACGAAATCACATATGCCCTCGCCCTTTCATTTGAATATATAAAGGCTTTATTTCTTCATACAAATTGGGCTACCATCTTTGTTTAATTTCATCTTTGACGCCGAATTCACACCAAAGCTGCGGTGAAATGCAGCCTGCAGCAAAATGCCATGCAATGTCTATGAAAAGCTGTGGACGCCGCTGTTTGATGTGATTTCAGCGTGATTATGAAAGAAAAAAAGGTAAATTAAAACATTTTTATGGTGCATTGAATTAAAATTTTTCCATCCAGATGGTTAGAAGAGTCTTTGAGGGTTTTGGAAATACCTTCAAAACAGTAAAATGTCATGTTAAACCTTTTAATTCTTTGGGAAAAACACATGCTTAGCTCTGTGACTCGAATGTAATGGTATAATACATGAGAGGCACAAACTGGGGGAATGCAGATCCTGTGACTCTGTTACTTTGGATAATTCATCCATCACACTGTAAACAGTTTACTTTCTACGAAGGAAATAGTCCCTATGAAATCAGTCTGTGTGTTCTGTGTGTTCTGCACCAAGCATGCTTATTCAATGTTTATATCAACATTATAGCGACTGCTAGCGGACAAGTCACAAAAAGCAAGGAAATGAATTGTTCACATACAACAAAGCTGCTCTTTTGGAAACACACTTTAAAGGTGTGGACTTCCGATATGGCTGCCGGAGGGTGTGTTACTGTTTGTCACCTGAGCTTAACTTAGGTTGTGGAATAATCCTGTAAAGCACCATATAGGAGGGGTTAACACACATAAACGAATTAATCATAAGAAAAACACTTATTTACAATAGATATAAAAGTGTGTGTGGACTTTGGGATTTGTCCAGTGTCGTGTGTGCATGTATGTGTGCGTCTATGCGTGTGTGTTTATCTCTTGGCGTGGCTGACGTAGCTGTTCTCGATGCACAGCACCACGTAGGAGCTGGAGCAGCTGCTGGAGCTCTGCTGGAGCAGGCTGCCGCTCTGCAGCGACGACGCCATGCCCGTCACCGCACGGTCGCCCACGCGCCACGCCTCGCAGAAGCCATCGACGTGCCCCTGCCCGGCGCCGGTTGATCCGTGCCAGATCATCTTCTCTGGCCTGGGATAAAAACAGAAAGGGTGGCATGAATAGAGGAAGTTTTGGTGACTTTTTAACGCTTATTTTTGTGTTTTTTTCTCCATTTGATTTGGCTCACCATGTGCTGTCATTGAGAACGTCTTTTCCATCAAAGGAGTAGATCGGCAAGTTGTCCTTTATCCTGCCGTCATTGAAGATGGCGTCCCAGTTGTCAAACAGAACCTCGTCCTGACAAAGACAAGACAACACAATTAGTACAAAGATCTGCTGATGACGAGATGACTGGTAGGCAGATTTTGTTGTTATGGACCCGCCCTTCAAATGATTGAAGAACCTCTGACCTTCAGGTTGATTATTGGCATGCGGTCCCTGTCGGCCTTGCGGACAATGCTTTGCAGATCCTGGAGTTTGGCGGACAGGAAGGCGCGGAAAGTTCCCTTCATCCCGATGGCCTGAGCCTGAGTGAAGCACATGTAGTCGGCACCGCGGATGCCCCGCATGGCGCCGCTGTGAGGGGCGTTCAGGGCGATGAGGTGGAGCTGCGGGAACACCAACATGCTCAGTAGTTATATTTCATTTTAAAATGTGAGTTTGATGTTTTAAATGTGGCCTCTCTTACCCCTGGACCTGAGGTGTGATGGTGGACTGGAGTCTGGGTCACAGGAGGAAGATGAGGTCTTCGCTGAACGTCTGGGTACACAGGAGGAGGAGGTGGTCTTCGCTGAGGAGTGACTGCGTAGCGAGTGTCTGGGTACTCAGGGCGTTCATGGGCGGTGTGGTCAGGAGTCCTACCGTCTGGTTGATTCAGCCGGTCTGAATAACTTGGAAACCTGGGATCTGTGGGTGCTGGGAACCGCGGATCCGGCTGATATCGCGTGTCAGGTTGGTATCGGGGATCAGAGTGGGTTGGGTATCTTGGGTCCGGGTGAGTTGGCTGATTATGCGGGTCTTGGTGTGTGTTGTGACGATCCTGGTCTGGGTGTGTGTTGTGACGATCCTGGTCCGGGTGTGTGTTGTGACGATCCTGGTCTGGGTGTGTGTTGTGACGATCCTGGTCTGGGTGTGTGTTGTGATGATGCTGGTCTGGGTGTCCGGCGTGATGATCCTGGTCTGGGTGTGACTGATGGTCTGGGTAGTAAGGGACGACCGGTGGCGGCTCCACAGCTGCAACCTCATTACTCTGAAAACAATGTGCATGATATGTTTAATGTTCAAACAGGACACATTATATGTTCAGAAGAGTAGAAAAAAGGAGAAGTTGCACTCACATCCACGCTGGGCAACGCAATGTAGCTCCCGAGCTGAAAAAATAAAAAGACAACTGCATAAATATACACGGGAAGTACTTTTATATCTCTCCTGCTGATTTAAAATACTTCACCTGGACTTGACGAATTCCATCTCGGACCCGTAAGTAGAGATCTGTTTCTTCTATAACGTACACCAGAGAGCCCTCAGGTTGTCTCCTGGCGGTGGCTCTCATGGTGTCATAAGACCTCAACACCGTCACCTACAAACACAAAAACACTCTTAAAGTAATCCAAGCTATTGTCCTGCAGCTATAATGACAGCGGTATTTCTATTTAATGATATATTGTTAGATAATAAGGAAGGTTTTCTCACCCCAGATGTGTGTCCAGGTGGTCCAGGTGTTCCAGGTGGTCCCGGTGGTCCAGGAATATTGATAGCTGTCAATCAAATGGGGGGTTACATGACTGAACACAGACTACAGTACAGTGGTACTTAGTGAAAAAAGAAACATGTATAAGTTAAATTTGTATAGTTCGGTGTTTGCCGTTTCAATCGCAACCGCTGCTGCTTCCTCGCCTGCCTAATTCACAAGCTACGTAGCAAAGACGGCGACCGTTTAGGGTGAGAAGTGTCAACGTTTTGACCGTTTTGAGTACTTAGAGAGCACTGCATTTTACCATACTTGTGTGAACGCACTTGTGCACTCAGAATAGTAAGTGTAAGTGCGCAAATTGAGACATCAGTATTTGGTTTGTCCGTTCTGGGCTACTGTAGAAACATGACGGATGTGTTTGTGGTTATAACTCACTCTGTGTGCCCCTGTGAGCTCCAGGTAAGGCTGCTCCTGGAGGTCCAGGCGGCCCTGGTGGTCCAGGTTGCCCATCATAGCCTCTTCCTGGCTGACCAGATGGCCCCTGAGGGCCTGGTGGGCCACTGATGGAGTCGCCTCTTGGGCCCTGACGGGACGAGGACAGAAAAGGGTTTAGATTTTGGCTTATTTGAGCATGAACTGATTTATGTTTTTGACAGTGGGATCTTACAGGAGGTCCAGGCGCTCCTGGGGATCCGACTCCACTCCCTCCGTAGCGGGGGTCATAATATCCTCCAGCTGGTTCTCCTTTCTCTCCTTTGTAACCCTGAAGGCCTGTTTCACCTTTCAACTCATTCTGGACACATTAAGAAACATCCAAGACATATGAACAAACATTATACTGATGCTAATAGTCTAACCATAAACTACAGAGATGAGCCTTACCCTTAAAGTGTAAAGGTCAACGGTCGACCCGCCACCTGGATCAGAAACAAAATGCTTTGAATTTGTCTACACATCAAAAACATAATTTACTTTTCAGCTTTTTCGTCACGTATGTGCGTAGATGAAGTGTTGCTACCTGTAATTTCAACTGTCCCTGGTAGTCCTCGATCACCTTTCTCTCCTTTCACAGCTATAAACAAGAGGAACAGTGTGTTAACAGGCTAGCAGTTTCCACCCGTTTCCAGTCCTTTAAACCTTTCTTTCACCCATTGCACTGGAAATATGAAGAGAAGTTACCTGGGTAATATCTGGAGTAATCAGTATCAATTCCCTGAAATAAAAACAAAGATTGTTATTCACATTCATAAGTAGAAACATTTAAATAAAGCTACTACGAGGAACTTTCATTTTGTGTTGATTTTGGCGGCCCCTGTGGACAGAAGCGGTAGTGTTTCACCAGACTCCCTTTAGAAAACCTCATTTTACTGCAGCAGGGTCTGACAGTCTGATAATGATTAAAGGTAAATCAATCAACTTTCTAATTGAACAGGACACACTAAATGTTTCATGTGTCGACTCACTCTGTTTCTGTCGCTGGGATCAGAAGGTCCAGGAGGTCCAGGGGGGCCCGGTGGACCTGGAGGACCCTGGGACAAAACAACAAATATTGATTACTGTGTGTAATAAAAGCAAAGTAAATGGGCTCTGGGACTTTTAAATAAGACAACATTTGTGATGCTCACAGGGTAACTAGATCCAAATCCAGTGCCCGAATCTCCCCTCTCTCCTCTGGCGCCGTTCAGCCCCGGTCGACCCTACAATAAAACACATTCAGAATCATATTCAAGTCATTTTGTCATGAAATATGAACAAGATTGAAGCCCCTATGTGTATTAATTAAACATATCTGACTTTGTGGACACCTTTTAAACAGGAAATCTACTTACCGGTCTACCTGGAAACCCGATATCTCCCTTCTGGCCTGCAGTTCCATGAGGACCCTGGAGAAAAAAATAATCATACAGGTTTATTATACTGAGTCTGTGGTGTTTGTAATATCAGAAAAACACTGAAAATGTGGTAAATATAAATACGGTACGCACTGGAGGTCCCTCAGGTCCAGGGGGTCCACTATCGCCCTGTAAATTAATACACATCACACTGACAATTTAGGCAATTAATCAGTTATTAATCAGTTATTTTGACTTATTTAGATGCTAAATTCCTGGATCTTAAAAGTGTAAACAGGACAGAAAGAAAGTTTGTTTGAGCCATGATAGAAGAATGGTGTGGTGCATCCTCATAGCTCGTTATCTGGTCATTCATAAAGGTTTTTACCGGCCGTCCTGCCAGACCACCGAGGTACTGAGGTCTCCCATCGGGCCCCATGATGATACCAGGCTCTCCTTTCTCCCCCTGAACACAACAACATGTTTAACTCAAACCACCGCTGGAACAAAACGGGAGAGACACAGATACGAAGAAATACTCACATACTCAGATAACAAATTACAGTTCTGTGCTGCATAACATTTGTAAGGCAATATATCATCATGCTTTTCCTTGCAATCTCTCAATATCTGCCATAAAGTTGTAGAAAAAATGTCTTTATCTATTTGTTAGATGGATAAAGAGAGAGAAAAAGTCATTAAGTTGAGATAGTAAGATATCTAAATATTTAATATTATTCATTTATATTTAATAAAATATGCATATCTTAATAGAACAAAATACTCAAATTATATCTTATAAATAAATAAATAAATAATTAAATAATTAAATAATTAAATAAATAAAATATAACTCAAAATTACGAGATAGTTTAGTCATGAATCTGAGCTGTCAGGAATTTTAAAAATACATAATTCATAAATTAAATAAATTAAAATCTGGCAAATTAAATCGACAAAATGACATTACGAAACTGTTAATTAATTAAGTCAAATAAAAGAATGAAGTATTAAAAGATGAGCTTTCTACAAAATACAAGTCATTGGTATGACAAATTTTTATCTTTATTCAACATGCGTCTTTTAGCGTGTAAAATGCTAAATTAATTCATTAAAATGTGAATGAACTTACTTTAGGTGCATATCCTGGAGGACCTGCGTCTCCTTTTTCTCCCCTCGGTCCAGAGGGCCCCTGAATAAAAACACATAATACTCTGATTTCCATCCAGTTTCTCATATTGATTCCCAATCAATGTGATATTGATTATGATACGTACTGGGAATCCTGCTCGACCTGGAATACCGTTTCCTCCCTAAAGAAGAGAGAGAAAGATAACACATAAGAAAAAGAGAAGATACTGTGTAAACATGTTAGAATAACTTTAGTCTAGTGAGGTTGATGGTCAGTTAGTGGACGACTCACCTCCGACCCTTCGGTCCAATATACGTCATTATACTACGGCAAGACAAAGTTAGGTCAGTTAGTGTGGAGGTGAACAAACAGCAGCAGGCAGTGACTGTTAGTGAATATCAAATACGTGATTTAGTGATTAAATGGCAGGCTGTGATGTTAGCGTTAAGTTAATTTTACATATTCAGTCTCTGTGTTAACGACTGGATCTCTGACTCACATCACTTTCCTGGGTGGTGACTTGTCCGGGAGGTCCGGGAGGCCCTGGAGGTCCAGGTGGGCCGCCGTCTCGCCCTGGTAGACCCTGCCACACAAAATCATCCATAAGAAGACCAAAGATTGCATATTGAGAAAATAATAATAATATTAATATTAATAATAATAATAATAATAATAATACACACATATATGCACATATATTCATATTTATATGTATTAATTGCATGGAATATAGGTAAATGTTTGTAATTTGATCCCCTGCCACCAAAGCATGATTTCCATTACAGCTTAAAAAATACATATTAACACATATACAATGTAAATATTGTTTTATATATTTAGCACACGACTCACCGACTCTCCTCTCAGTCCTCTGTCTCCCTTTTCACCCTAAAAACATGAACACAATCAGTAATTAGAGGCATAAAACCAAGCAGTGGTGTATTATTTACATGTTATATGGTATATAAAATCTGGTCTCGTACCAGCTGTCCTGGGAACCCGTCGAGACCCGGTATCCCAGGAGGTCCTCTTGGTCCTTCTGATCCTTTGTCTCCATGGTTACCTGGCAAACCTGACCTACCCTGGATACCATAATAAAACATCACTAATACTCATACTCTTTACTTAAAGGTCCCATATCGTGCTCATTTTCAGGTTCATACTTGTATTTTGTGTTTCTACTAGAACATGTTTACATAATTTAATGTTAAAAAAAGAACTTTATTTTCCTCATGCTGTCTGCTTGAATATACCTGTATTTACCCTCCTGTCTGAAACGCTCCGTTTTAGTGCATTTCAAAAGGAATTGCAACGGAATTGCGTTGCTAGGCAACAGCTTGGGTCCATGTTTACTTCCTGTCAGCTGATGTCATTTACATACAATGCAACAGGAAACAAACTGGGACACATTTAGAACGTTTATGTTTAAAAACGTGTCTAAATATTGTATATTTGTGACATCACAAATGGACAGAAATCCTAACGGCTTGTTTCAAATGCACAATTTCTGAATACGAGCTGTGTGTATTGAACGTTTCAATACTTTCACAGTATTTATAAAGCACTTAAACCTGCTTTATAATTTAAAAAAAAAGAAAATCTTACTTTCTACAATATGGGACCTTTAATACCAAGAATATCCTTCCATTAATAATAATAACAACAGCTACATTTGTGTATAATTCAGAGAAAATAAAAGCCATACAGACTCTGCAGTACTTACAGGAAGACCTGCAATACCAGGTGGACCCTGGAAGACAGAAGAGATGGAAACATGAGGCAGAGCATCTACTGTTTAGAGACGGTTTCATGTACACGTATGGGTGGTTGGGTACCTGTGGTCCAGGTGGGCCACTGTGTCCAGGCAAGCCATTGTTCGTCTCGTATTCCCCTTCGTTACCCTGTAAGGAGAGAGGAGTAGAGCGTTTCAGTCCATAACTAATGTAGTGATACAATCCTTTCTCTAATCTGTCCACACAAGCAAAGAAACTTCTGTATATACGTTTAACCTTTACTCACATGAACGCGGTACGATGGCCCTGGTGGCCCAGGAGGTCCTGCAGGTCCAACTGGTCCCATGGGACCTGGAAGTCCTGCCAACCCACTCTGCCCAGATGTACCTGGCAGTCCGAGGTCACCCTGAGCACCCTGAGGTGAGACGGACAGGTAGACACTCCTGTTATTAGCAGGTTAGGGAATTACTTTTACAAAATAGATGACATGCAAGAGACGTGTGCAGAGCTACAAACGGCGTCATTTGGTTAAAAACACAACATGTTAAGTAGTGAAAAGAGGAAGGAAATCACCAAAGCAGAGACCCCCCCAGTACCTGCGACCCATTACACACCGTAGAGGATGGAGCAAAGTAAGAAAACAGGCCGGTGAAAAAGTTGGAGTCTTGCGAGTCTTGCTAGAGGAAGACGAGAAACACGGAGGAGAGAATCTATCTAGATGCACCCGCCACACATTTCTCATTTTAATTTCAAATTCAAGAGCAACACTTTGATTCATGACGTTAAGATTTCACCTTTTCTCCAGCTGCTCCTGGAAGACCAAGCTCACCGACGTCACCCTGCAGGGGAAAGATATTTTATGCAAAATGAAACTGCATGTTTTATTTGTAATCTATGAGAAATATTCAGCATTAACATCAATCTGTGCATTCTCACCTTCTCTCCTCCTCCGAGTCCTGGTTGACCCGGTCTACCAGGAGGACCAGGAGGGCCCTGAAACAGCACACAAGATATGCATAAACAATCTTTTTACTCCATAGCAACAATCCATTATCAAAAAAAGTTGTGGATTAATTTTCTGTCATTGTTTCAGCTCAACGTCGTACAATGAAAACCGCATCATACTACTCACAGGCAGACCGGGGACTCCGTCTTGTCCAGGTGGTCCAGGAGGTCCGAACGCTACTGGACCGTTGGGTCCCACTACCACTGAAGTCCCAGGAGGGCCAGGAGGGCCTGGGAGGCCCGGAGGACCACGGCCACCCTGGATAACAAATCATGTAATCATTATGTTGCGTAAAAAGTTTAGTTTAATTTGAATAATCATCAACATACCCTGATTTTGTCCAAGTCTGGGAATCCTGAGCCCTCCATGTCGTAAAACGTCTGTCAAAACATCATAAGATACAGTGAAAAGTCTTGAAAACAATAAAAGAAAAAGGTGTTTGAAGTGTAGACGTACTGGGCGGTCACCGGTGCCAGATCCAGATCCAGGAGGTCCTGGTAGACCCGGGGGGCCTCTGGGTCCTGGTTGACCGTCTCCAAGCTCACCCTGGAAATATCACACATTATTACGATAAATAAATCCTTATAATATAATATAATATAATATAATAGCAGCTCAAGAATGCATAATTCATCTCAACCTTTTGGCCTTTAGCACCAGCATTTCCTGGACTTCCTGGGATACCTCGTGGCCCAGCGGGACCCTGGGAAACGGGACAAGTCCATTAATAATTCTGTCTTTATAGAAACATCTCAATCTGTTCAATAAAAACAAAAGACACTTACAGCTTTTCCATCCTCTCCTGGATCACCCTGAAAGATAACCAACAGTCAGTGAGTGATAGTCATATAAAATAAGAAGCATATTGTGAAGGTCATTCTGTGCTCACAGCCTCTCCATCAGCTCCTGCACGTCCAACGGTCCCGTCTGACCCCGGTGGTCCCGGCGGTCCGGGTGGTCCAGACACCTGCTGCACAACGGAGCCGTCCCCGAGTCGAACCACCTCCGCTGCAGGTCCGGGAGGACCAGGTTGCCCGGGAGGCCCCTCAGCCCCGCGCTCTCCTTTATTGCCGGAGTATCCGAAGCCGGAGCTACCCTGGAGAGGAGGAACGAGTCATATTCAGCATATGTAAGCGTATGAAAATGTTCCTCTGCTGATGAGATGGTTGAAAGGTTGAGGAAAAAGCTTGTAAGTGGACATCCGTTAAATATAAAATGATCCAAACTAAAAGAATAAACTCTCTTCAGTGTGAACAAAGTTAACATACCTTTACACCTTTTTCTCCCTGTAACAAAGAAAAAAGACAAATATAAGTATGCAGTTGATTACACAGTCATGCACAGAGACACATAAAGACATGTTTCTACCTTCTGTGCTTGTCCTCCAGCCTGAGAGGAGGAACCGGAGGAACCAGAGCCTGATTCTCCCTTCGGCCCAGCTGGGCCCGTGTTCCCCGCTGAGCCCTTCACTCCTTGGTCACCTTTCTCACCTTTAGCACCGCTGGCACCTGAAGGACGTTAAATAAGTTTGTTAATTACTTGATTTTAGAGCTTCAATACATCATGCAGGGGACGGTGATCAGCTCCACTTGCAGCTGCATGCTCCAAACAAAAGCAAAAACACACAATTTATGCACTTAAAGCATTTAATTAACAATCTCGGGATGTCACAAACAGTTAAAATAATTTGCATGTACTACCATGTCACATCCTTACAAGTAAATTAATAGTACAAGATTGCCATAAATGCCATGTTTGTGAATTGGGTATTATTGTATGACGTTTTATATATTAATTAAGTTAGCTAAACAAGAACAAAATGTAAGTAATTGTAAAATATGAAACATATGGTATGTGTAATGTACCATATGATTTTATCTTATTTGAGTAACTATTAAGCCTCATCTTTACTCTGAATGTGCATAAATCAGGTCACACTGATCCAGTGTCGTCATCACTACCGCCACCAAAATAAACAAAAGCACCAATTTATGAGAAAGAATAAAAAGTCAAACAGCAATTGTTATTAATTGCAAAAAAACTACCACCAAAAGCAAAAAGCAAAAGCCAAAACAGTCTGTAATGAAAGAATAGATGTGTTTGCATCAGTTTAAGGGTTTTCTCTCAGTGCTCTTGCGCCACCTGGTGGACACATTTAGGTAGAAACCTAAGCTGCTGCATCATTCATACTTCTCCCTTTTGACTGTCTATTAATAACAATTACATTTGAAACAACTTTGTGAGTCAAAACTGGATTCATTAGATTAATATTGCATGCATTTATTAATGCATTCTTGTATTTATATTTGAGTCATATGTTTTTAAGGCCTAAAGATGACCTAAATACCAAGATTTTGGATGTATTAAGTGATAAAAGTGAGAATAATGATGATTTATTTTTACTGATTCAATCTTTTGTTTTGCAGCTAGTGTTCTGATCTGTAATATTTCCTTTTCATTTATAGAAAAAAACATCCATCCTTGATTGCCACTCATAAATTATTGGAATAACTTTGTTGGATGCCATATCAGATGCTGCATGATGACTATTGTTATGATTATGTTTAGGTAAGAGGGATGTAAAGGGACTGTTATGGTGAAAAAATACAGTATAAACTCTTATAAACATTCCAGAAAGGGATATGTGTATGCCAGCGATTATTATAATCGATTCAAAGGCTAATTGAAAGGGTTACGGCTACTCTTCAATAGTAAAATTCAATTGCAATAGCCACGTTTCAACCAGTAGAGGGCAGTCACTATGCATATTTATAACAGTATGTAGAATTGAAATCACTAAAATGTCAAATTTTGTACCTGAATCCATCAATAACACTACTTAATATCCTTAAACATTGGTTTTCAACTGTTTGGGTGTTTAGTAACTCTTTAAGGCCCTTATAGAAACAGTGAAACTGTAGAATTTGACTGTTTGCACTGAAGAATAACTCATGTTGAATAACTTAGATGGCCCACAGATTGCAAAGGAACCTCCACCAACATGCTCACAGCTCCAACACATGAGAAACTCCAGCAGCTGGAGACACAACGCTCATTCTATGCTGTGATAGGATGGCCACATGTTGATTAGGATGTATTCCTAATCTCCCAGCGACCCACCTCTCGGGCCGGGCGTTCCGGGCCGGCTGTTGTCCACCGACGGCTGCGGAAACCTGACATCTAAAGTCAACACAAACACAACTTTACCGGCTGCTTGAGGTCTGCAGGTGTTGGCTTGCAGAGCGGGAATGTGTTGCCTTGTTGGAAGAGGTGACGGACAGATTAAACTTTTAGGATTTTCAAATGTCTTAATCTTCTTATGCGGGTCTTTAAAGGAGATTTCCCTCTCCTTATGAGCCACTTATTAATGCTCAAGTGACAGTATAAAACCCCAAATGCTCTACTTCTTTAACTATCCACCTGGGGGAGCTACAGAGTTTAAAATCTCGCCAACATGTTGAAACCCTGCAGCAAAACTCCCCACACTTTCAGGTCCAGACAAGCACCCTTATGCACATACTTCTGGATAAAAGCACAGTGATTCTACAAGACGTTTTGTTGGCACTGGCTGCTGTATGATTAAAAGCTTCCATCACACTTTTCCGCAGTGTGATGGTCGTCTTGGCAGACACACGCTGAAGATTTGCAGTCGTAAGTGATTCCACTGAAGAGTTTTTACCTGTGTCTTTGAGTCTGTTTCCATGTGAGGATATCAGAGGCGGTTCAGGTACGGGCCGGAAGGAAGCAGGCGTGGTCTGGAAACAAAACACAATAGTTAAAAGTATCTGCAGCATAAATCCCAACGGTTAATGCCCCATTATCAGATGTTTTCACAGATTACTTCATATTTATTCACCATTATCCATCAGTTTTATGCTTGAGAGTTAAGATGCTTGCTTAAAAAACAAACTCTGTCTTTAGACAGACATGCATGTAGGTCGAATCCATCTGAATTTTGTGCATCGAGTTCTGCAATTAACTGAAAAGTTGCATGCAACATTGCTGCATTATGTTGACAGTCCATCAATCCAGGCTAACATGCTGTTATCAGGATAAAATAATCCTGTTAATTCTCATCCATTTTTGGTTAATCTGAGTTATCTTGTTTTAAAAAAAGGCAAAACGAGCCATGATGAGCATCCATATAACTGGCAGAGTGCTGATAATGTGACTGCAGTTACATGAGGTACTGTAGATGTGTTGGGAATCCTCCCAGCGTGCACTGAGGCGATAGATTCTCATGTCATGTGTGTTCCTGCATTATTAGGGATGATTACAGCAAGGAAAACTTGTTTTACGACAGACTGAACAGATGGTGAACCTATTCTTTAATGTGACGTCTAAACATGTAGTTTATGATGTTTTAATCTGTGACAAAAGCTATACAGACATTTGCATCAGCAGCTTGGCCATTGTTCTATCTATTCTATTGTTTTACACCCCTTAAAATGAACAGAAAGAAATGAAGAAAGCCTTGCGACCCACATGACACTTTGGCAACCCCTAGTGGGGGTTGGGACCTCCAGGTTGGGAACCAGTGCTCTACATTCATTCATGTACTTTCATATCAAATAACTGCAAGGATTCATATCAAGCAGATTTTTAGTTTGTATGAGTTTCAGTTGGCGGTGCAGAAATGAAACTGACCTTCACAGTGTGTCCTGACTGTCTCTTGCCGCCATCACCGCTGCCATAGTCACCAGACGCCTGCAACACAGAGAGAGAGAAAAGATGTTACACTCTAAAGCATTCAGACACTTTGACTTAAATATATTTTTTAAAATACTCACAGCGTCAGAGTCGTCCTCGTCGTCACACAAACGCTCAGCTGCCCGATTGTTTCCCACCACTTTCAGATCTGCAATCTCACCCTAAAAACACACACACGTTATTTCAATATGAGTCATTGTTTGCAATCAGATTCCTCTGAAATCTCCAAAGACATGGAAAAGATGGAAAATGACTCATGCAGAGCAGAATATTGTGTTAGTTAAGGATCTTAAATCCTCTACCAGAGGCCGTATTCTGGCTCGTTAACACGAGTGGACTTTATGGCGCTTCACAAGTGAGAATATTCTACCTTAGAGACCAGTTCGTGTCCTTAAAAAAGTATTTTTTTGGTATGTTTTTGCGAGAAAAAGCCCAGAGATGCAGCTCAGAATAAAAGAGTTTAGACAAATTTGGAGTTTTATCTATTTCTTCTCCACTTCAAACGGCCATGTGACCGTCACATGTGGTCACCTGGGTCACTGACTGGGTGCAAGCTGAAATGTCAGAGGTCAAAAGGTGAGAGGGGTCAAGTAATAGATTTACTAGAACAAGGAAGGTTTCCTAGTGCGACCCAGACACAAACCTGCCATGAGGGAGATATTAAAGAGGGATCTGACCCGACCAAGAGGTCAGACTTCCACACAGTGAATTACTCTGACTTCTCCAGGTCCCGTGGGCGACATTTGGAGGACGATTCGTTGCTGTTTTTCATTAATTTCTGTCAGAAATGTGATGAGCAAACATCTCTTGAGCTCTTGAGCATTTCCTCTGCTGGCACCCTGGAGTTTATGGTCAGAGAATCTTCCAAATGCTAGTGTGTTAAATAGGTGTAGAATACAGATTTTACAGTCTGTAAAAGTGATTTTATTCACTTTTTTTGCACAGCAGACATGTACTTTTGCTCATTAAAGACAATGCTTCAGTTATATAATGTACTTTAGTGTTGTGTATGTCAGTAAAATAATATTTTATAAAAAAAGGTGTTGTTTTTTTATCATAATCATAGTTTAACATGTTCAAGTTCTGAACGTGGATCCTCCAAAGTCTGTATTTAAAGTTTAAATAATCACTTCTCCAAATGCAGCCGTCTTTTGTCGAGATATATTACCTGGAACTTGTCGGCGTCGGCTCCTCCCGCCTGACCCACAAAGATCCCCGCCCCCGCGTCGAGCTCCATGGGATCCGGCGACCGCTCAAACTTCACCACCTGTGGCTCCGAGTCGCAGCCCTGGTAGAAAGTCACCTGCTCTTCAAAGACGGCCAGTGAGAAGCGACTCCAGGTGTCCACCATGCTCGGGACGTCAAAGCTGGCCGCCTCGTACGAAGCCTCGGAGCCGGGCTCGGTGTAGAAGAACTGCACCCTCTGGCGGCCGGACTTCACCGCGCTGAGCTTGACGCCGATGTACATGAGCTTCTGGGGCATGTCGGTGATGGAGAAGAGGACGGAGGCGGCCGGGGTGGAAGGCTTGATGTGGAAGAGGAGGGAGAAGTGGCGGTGGAAAGGGTTGGGGACGTGGGCCAGAGCCGGCTGGCCCGACACCGCCGCGAGGGTGAAGACGTAGGCGGTCCCCCCCCTCGGCCCGTAGACCTTGGTGATCTCATTGGGTGGAGGGTCTCCGATTAGCTGGAGCAAAGAGACGCCGCTCTCCTCTGCCGAGAAGAAACAGGAAGTTCAGAGACAGACAGACAGAGTTTCCTGAACAAAATCACCGGCCACAAATAAAATACTTTCAATATAGGACATGTTTTGTTATTATTCCCCCCCCCAAAAAACTAAAATGTGGCCCAAAAGGTTGTGAAGTCGGAGGTGCACTTGAGGGCAGCACGAGTTCCAAAGACAGGGTCAGTTTGAAGCACAGAAATGATCAGCAAATCACAAGTTCTTTGGAAAGAAAAACCTAGAAACTGAACTATTGACAAACTATCCAGAATTGAATTGTGTCTGGTGGCTTTGAATAGAGCAACGTAACGTTTCAGTTCTCCGTCAGAAAGGGACGTTTCCATTTGAAATCAACAGAAAAGAACGCAGATGGACCCATCCTTTAAGCAGTTTCTTCTGATTTAAGAATCTTTTTACAGGTTTTAAGACAAAATACAGGTTAGGATGTGTTAAAACTTTCACTGCAGGAAGCGCAACAAGTTAGAGAGCGGCTTTAAATGAGTCACCGACTCAACTGATCCATGACGAGTGCCTCTGGAACAACAAACACTAAACCACACTGACCCTCCAGGTCAAACTGCAAACCACAGATCAGTGATCAGCGGGCTCTAAAGAGGGAAAAGTGCTGCTTTAACTAATGCTGGATCCCAGTTTCTACTTTTATGCTGCAGCGTCTGTGGGACAAATTGATGGAAAAACTGCTGATGCTTCAGTTCCCATAGATTCAAACAGCCCCAGAGACCAACAGATTACATTCTCATAAATCTGCATCACGAGGGAGAAAGGGTTTTTGCCCGGCGGACACGTCCACTCAGTGATCTCCTGAGGACGGCCTGTCTCCGCAGATTCATGAGAGAGGACGACCAACAAGTACAGTGTGTGCATTAAAGAGTCAGAGAGGTCAGAGGTCGTGGGGGTTTCCCAAGGTTTATTAATGATGTGACAGTATTACATACAGTCAACGACAGTAAAGGAAGCTGTAACTCTGACGAAGACCAATATATAATGGCGATGCATGCTTTCAGAACATACAGCTTAATGATTTTGGACATTTTTTCACCCTTAAATTAGTGTTTCGACAGGATATATCGTCATTTCTGTCTGTTAACTGGAGTGTTTTTGTACACCTTCTCACCTGCTGAGAGGAAAGTCACATTATACTGACCAACACTCCTCATCTCCTCAGCTCATAACCAACTGCACATCTGCACTACATCAACCCAACGCTGGCAGGCAGTAATCCTGAACACATGTTCTCACAAACATTTAGTCCCTGTTGCATGAATGGTGGTTTTATGTTGTGTCGACCTGCACAGCAGCTACGGCTAAGCCTGGATCCCGTGGGACTTCATCTAGTTGGAGCTCGAGTCGGGCACGCCGGCCGGGTGGTCAACTTCCCACTGAGGACACCTGCTATTGGTTAATCTCAGCGACACAGCTGCTGCAGCTGTTGCACAAACCAGGTGGGTCAAATTATGAATGTAGAATTCATATTTTTAAATGATAAATGACGATAAGGGAATTTCCTCTTCTGCAGCAGCATGTGAAATGATCCTGTTTCACTTCACATCTGGTCCAACCACAGCTCACTGAACCAGTTAAGACTCCCATGAACAGGAACAATGTCTGCAAACTACCAGCTACACACACTTTTCTAATTTCTCTATCAGAGTTGCAAATCTCAGTCTCAGCCTCTGAATTTATTTGTTTTTGCTGTGAAATGCAAAGCAAGCAAGATGTTAATGATGATTTTCTAATTAAGTTGTGGATAATTTCACCCATTTAGGCCTCTAAAATAATATTTTCATCAGTCCTGCAGTCACTGTTACAGCGTATAGTGATATTTTAGACATTAGAGTACTTCATATCGGTGATCAGCTGTTTCTTTAACTTGGCTTGAAACTGGCATGACACCCAAACGTGTGAACTTTGCCCTCTGAAACAACCATCTCATGGCTTCATGCCCTGCTTCTGTCTCCCACCAGGACCCATTGTGTGGAGGAACAACAAGCAGCAATGTTTCACGGCCCCGCCGAAGGCATAGATGACCTCATGTATTCTGTTACGGGGGATTACTGGAGTGCCATGTCTGTATTTTCCGACATGTAACCCCAGAGCAATCCAATGCCTGTTTCACCGTGCGAAGAAAGAAGAGCTGTTGCCACAGACAGATGGAGGCAGAGGAAGGAAATGCGTGTCAGATGTCCATGGGAAAGTGGACCATGAGGGACGCACAGATTGAATCAGTCCCAGAAGCCTGCATTGACACAACATGCCAGTTATAAAAGGCTGAGACTGATGGACTCCTCCAGACATTTAGGAGTGTTAAGTGCCTCCTCAGGGGGAAGAAAACAGCTTCCCTGGAGGCCAAGAGGCACAAAAATATATTTGAATGGCCCCAAAAGACTGTATTGATCACAGGAAGTGATGACTCAGATTGTGGGGTTTGATGTTTCCACTATTTTTGGTGGACAGATGCTGGGACTTTGAATCCAGAGTCCCGCATGTGGATTAGGTTTAGGCAACATTTGAATCTTCGGCAACAACAAACTTGATGAAATACTTGCAAAAACATCATGCACAGGAATATAATTCACCCAGACAGCAGCAAAACAAAGATGAAAAAGGAGAATAAGATGGAATTTCTTGTGCTGGATGACCCTTTATGTGGTGTTTAGTATGAACAGCTGAAGCCTCGCTGCATACTATACTGCCAAATCTGCCAAATTAGCAGTTCCACATCTGTACAAGCAGGTATTCCTTTTAAAACACTTGGAAAATGCTGCAGCAGTGACTTTTAATGCTGATATATATGATGCCTACTACGCGATTACTAAATCTGAGAGCGGACTGGATAGACTTGAGTATTGAATTGCAACAGTCATATAAAAACATGCAAGCAGCATAGAAATTGCTCATTAACAACAGCATAAACTGTATTGGATTGCTATTGGTATCATGTTGCAGTACTGGTATTTTTGGATGACATCAAGGCCCGTTGCAGCTTAAAATGTCTTTATGTACAACATCAAAACCTCTTTCCTCGTCTATAATTACAAAAAAACATTTCTTTCTATTCTGTGCATGCAAAAGGTTAAAGAACGTTACATCATTATCAAAGTATGCCTCAATCTGAGCGATTTACTTTACCGTATTTGGAAAAGTAAGCACTGCAATAAAAAGCTCATTTAATTGTCTAATGATACTCTGAGGTATTTATGCAGTTCAGACAGTCTGTTGGGAAGCAGAAATGTTTAACCTCCAAGTGTGTCTCTTTCTGACACCAAACCTGTCAGTTAAACCAAAGGGTTCAACCATTAACACCCCCAGCTGTAAGTCTGTAAGTCTATCCTCTCGGGACCGAACCAACTGGACTTCACACATCAGTTAACACTTCAAACGGAGGCGACGCAGCTGTGACATCTACAGCTTCCCTCTGCTCCGCAGTCAGACCTTAATCCATGTTAGAATAAACGGAAATTAAAGATGACTGATGGGGGATCAGATGACATCAACTGGGCTTTATCTTCTGAATCCATCCAGCTTTTCTTAAGATTTGAAATAGTCTGGTTTCTTGGCTGCAGATTAAATGTCGTTAATGTGTGATGGATGTATTTGGGTTGCAACAGGTACGATCAAGCCAAGCATACCATGTTCACGAGCTCACAAGTTCCATTTCAAGGAAGCGATAATCAGACATCTTGGGAAATATTATTTGCTTTTATGCCGAGTTACACTGTAAAAAAAACATTTTTTTTAACAGTTTTTTTTCAGGAAATTTTACATTTTTTGTGTGTATTTCAAAATGACAGAAAAAAATGTAAAAATTACATGTTTCATTCGTGATTTATATGTAAATGGTCTTAGATTTACAGTATTTTTTGTAATCACAATCGTAATTATCTGTATTTAAGCTTTTCTTGATCATTTTTAAAGATAATTATTCTGTTTTTTAGATGTTTATGACTTTTAACAATTAATTTATGTTAAAAGAAAAGGATTTCATGGAATTCTAAAAATATTTCTTGTAAAAATGTAAATTTGGGCTTTTGTAACGTAAAATTACATGTTTCATTTGTGACTTATATGTAAATGGTCTTAGATTTACAGTGTATGACTATTCTAACAATATATATATGTTAAAAGTAAAATATTTCTTGTAATATTACAGTAATAAAGGCTAATTATATAAAGATAATTACAGTTTTTTACAGTTTATTTATGTTAATTAACGGACAGTATTTTTCCGTTTTTTAACAGACATTTTCTGGCGCCCCTGCTGCAGGAAAATTTCCGTTATTTTACACCGGCAGGTTAGTTTAGCTTAGCATAAAGACTGGAAATAGGGGGAAACATCTAGCCTGGTTCTGTCTGAAGGTCTGGCTGCTGGTTGGCGTCTTAAAGACGAAGCCCAAACTTCTCCTCCGCAGCCACAGAAGACATTATACTGTTTTACAAGCTGATTCCTCGTGACTGATAAACTGACTTTAATACGTTAAAATTGGTGAATTCTTCCTTTACGCTTTGCTTTTGTTTTCTCTCGTACTGTTTGTTGCTGTTGCCATGGCTGCAGGAGCCACAACCAGCTCACCACTAACTGGAAAACAGCAAATTTCAATTAAACAGGAAGGAATCGGATTAATGATGTATAAATCGTAAATTGGCCCAAAATGCAGCTTTAAACGATTAAAGTATTTTTGAAGAGCCGACTGAAAGAGCGGGTAATTCCCGCTCTCATAAAAGTCCCTCTCACACTCTGCCTCCGCTCATCTTCTAATGGTTGGCTGAGCACTTAATTACCAGCCATCAAGTGTTACTGGTTTGAGAGGGTAGGCGACTGGGCGGTGGCCTCTGACCTCTGGTAGAGACGTTGAGCCGCCCAGTCTCATCCCAGTCACAAGGCTCTCTTGTTACGTACCGCGACACTGTTGCCCTTTCTCCCAACCCGAGCACACAATCGCCACACAGACCATTTTCCCACCCACAGCCGCTATCATAAATGCCATCCTCCCCACCACAGATGGCTCAATTGTTTCCCCTCTGAAGCTTCAACAGCCTTTAAATCCACACAGAATTCAACGCCAGCTGATCAGAAATTGTGAAATATGATGACAAGCAGATAACCCAGGACAGAAATGCGTGACCGGCATGCAAAGAGTAGGAGGTGACAGCAGCAATGGAGTGATTATTGTTCAACCGCTGCATGTAGAAACACCAACTCTCTTGTCCAACCAAGAGAGCATGAAGACAATAGTATGCAACATATAGAACTAACACATCTATCTTGGATTCCCTGATAAAATACAATCTCCTTAAAACTACGTCTGCTGAAAAATAATTAACTTAAACGCCACATGTCTCCCTCTTCCTTTTCCTTTCTGGTGGGTTAATGAATGAGGCAGCCAGTGCAGGTGTTTGGAAATTCACACCCCATAAAAGCAGTCTAACGACAAGAACATTTAAGTCTCATATCCTGTCCTGCATAATGTCAAAAGTGTCCATTGTGTCCAACCACTTTCACTACATCTTGATGATAATAACTCAGGGGGAAACTAAATTCTCCACCACATATAGGACTGTAGATGTAGGAGTGTTTAACAGTATAGTTTATGTCTGAGTTTAAAGGTTATCCAAACAAGAATCCTACTTGTGGCTCATGGAAAATAACAAGCCACTTAAACCCAGAACATTTACATTAAATATCCCTGTGGGAAAACATGTGATAAAGATGGTTTTATGCAGCAAAGTTCATAGACTCCTTACTGCACAATTTATGACGAGGCTGGACGTGGGCCTCTGGAGCATTTCCTGTCTTAAGGATTTATATAATATATATGCTTTTCTTAATATAAATGGACTTGGGAACCTTTGACTCAAAGTATAAAGTAATTTTAAGGGAATTTGGATGCACATAATCATGCAATAAATGGAATATGTTATTATGCATTTTAGTTTAGCTTTCATATACAGCAGAAACGGCTACAAAGAACCTGTAACCTTGCTGTCCATTGCTGACACACACAATAAAAAGGTGGTTTTGCAGATGCAGTCCTGCACTGTGCAGACAGACAATCACATGGAGGTGGCATGCATCCTGGCTGGGACAGTGACGTGAACACAGGTGTTCATGCGTTCGTGCTCAACGGCGTCCTCTGGACATGTGCAACAGTAGACTGCAGTGATCATACCGCTAGTTTTGCATGTTTCAACTCAATATTTGCAGATTTGTTTATACTTTACATTATTGGCAACCATTTTCCAACCTTCCAGGCATAATTTTAGTTCAATGCACAGCTTGGAAATCGAACATGCAGAGACTTGAAGCATGCCTGAGTCAGAGCATTCATCACCACAAACATCATGTCAATCTGCACCTACAGATGCAACAAAAAATGTAAATCTGACAACAATGAAAGCAGACGTGGTGTTTACTGTGATGGATGGCTTAAAAGGGAGGAACGCCGCCAGACAGCGTTGGTTTGTGTCTGAAGACTACAAGTTAAGAAATAAAAAAATATGGGGGTGTGGAGTTTAAAGAAGTGAGCCAACTAGACCTCTGTAGCCTGCTGTAGTACTGTCATATACTGTTTATAGCACTTCTGTCTTATTTGTGTCTCATTAAATCAGTCGTACTCAAAGTGCTGTCCAAGTTCTATCAGTGGACGTATTGCTACGGTGTTTTTATGTGCAAAATACCTGGCTGGAGCAAACCCCATTAAGTTTTCTGACTAGAATACGGTCAACTCGGGTGTGACGTCATTTCCAGCTCCGACTTCCGAGGTAAATGGCGCGCCAAGTCAAGTTGAATTGTGGGTAGTGTAGGCGCCAGGTTTCGACAAGGTAGAAGAATGTGTGGAATAAAAAAAAAAGACTTTCTGGTTTTGCTGCATCGATTTTGTCTTTCCTGAGTCTGAAAATGGTCAGCTGTAATGTAAAGTACTTGATTACATTAAAACATGCAAAATCATGTTTAAAGCGATCCAAAACAGCAATGCGCTTGGACACGTGTGTTACCAAAACAAACAACACACAGACTAACGCTTAAACATCGACAAACATCGGATTCAAAATGTATCGCCACCACCAGACGGGATACATTCTAACCCGCCGGGGTTACCTTTCAGGTTACTAACTGACGCGCACGCAGTTTCAGGCAGCAGGCGACACTCCACCGGGAGACGCCCGTTTTCCAGAGACGGCCAGCAGCTGTCCTGCAGCACCTGGCAGAAGCTACGGCAGGGCAGGTGCAGGGGCGCGGCGGCGGGCGACGGGCACCTGGGCGCCAGTAAGAGACAGAGGAACCACCCGGCGCTGTGGTGACACCTCGCCCTTGTGAGCCACGCCCACTCCTGTAGGACCGCCCCCACCTCCTCCACAGATGTGTGGTTGAGAAAGTTGGGCAGTGTGAAAGATTTTGGTCTCTTGCCAGAGCAAATGGGCCAATCAGAGGGCACCGGGAGACAATGTGGGTCAGAACCGTTGATGCGACTATCAGGCGGGGTTAGCGTGGAATCCAAAACGCCCTCAACAGTCTCATTGATTTTAGAAACATCAGCTTTAGTCCTGGTTAAATTAACAGCCAGGATTTTATCACCTTCTACATGTGACCCAGGATCAGACCCTAATCCTGATCCAGATACCCCCATCCCAGACCCATCTCCACCCTCCCCCTTTGCATTACCGGTCATGTTAGGGTTAGCGCTCTCCATCATCTCTGTCAGGCTTCCGTTAGTAGTCCTGGAGGTTGGAGTCGGGGTCACGTCCCACGCCTCGACAAACTTACGGATTCCTGTGGCCACGTTGAGGATTTCCTCCCCAACACCGGACAAGTTGTCATCTTCCTCCTCTTCCATCTTCTGTGTGGTGCCATTGACCGTCGTGTTGGCGCCTATCGTTCCTGCTGGCGTTGTCGCCGCTGGGGCCTTTGTGACGGCTACTGGGACCCCGAACCACCAGGCGTCCAGGCTCCCAGCACAGAGGACCAGGAGAAGAGTTTGGATCTTCAACATGCTGCCGGCTCCTGCAACAATCCTCCACACAACAGTGTCTCAACAGCAGCACACAGCACTCTCACTGTTCACCCAAACGCCACCTGTTAGCCAGCTGGTCAACAGTTAAATCCAAGCTGCTCACTGAATGAAACCAAGACTCTGCTCACACTCAGAGACCCTCCCTACACATCTCCCAGTGCATCATGAAAAAGCACTTACACGGACGGGGGGAGCCCCAGAGTGTGGAGGCCGGCCTGCTGCACCGATGATGGATATCATTGGTTGCTCAAAGTTGCCCCAACACACACTAAAACTCCTCCTCTGTGTGAGTTGATGAGTGGGTCCCCGGAGACCGTCTCTACAGCATGGAGAAAAAGCATGCAACCGTTCGTGCTACCACAAACGACACGCCCGTCCTGCACGGAAATAACCTCAGGAAAATATGGAGTTTTTAAATTATATATAGACCATAATAAAAAGGTTTAGTTCACGTTATGCTCAGTGGCTGGATTCAAAGTTGCCATGGGTATCGAAACGAGCAAGAAGCTCAAGGTCAGAAGCAAAATGCTGAACTGCTCCTCAGTATTTGAGCAACAGTAAGAAGTTTACTGGAGGTTTTTACAGTTTGGATTATATATTTCATGTTTTAAAAGTTAGATTTCATTGATTAGGTAGGCGGAAAATTCATAGAATAAATGCAAATAAAAGGAATAATAAGTGACCAGGTGAGTGTGGAAGAGTAGAGCTGTGGCTACATTATTTTATTGATTAATCGATTAGTTGTTTGGTCTATAAAATGTCTATAAAATGTCAGAAAAAGCCCAAGATGACGTCCTCAAATGTCTTGTTTCGTCCACATCTCAAAGATATTCAGTTTACTGTCATAGAGGAGGAAATAAACTAGAAAACAATCACATTTAAAAAGCTGGAATCAGAGAATTTAGACGTTTTTTTCTTAAAAAAAACACTCAAACCGATGAATCGATTTATCAAAATAGTTGCTGATTAATTTAATAGTTGACAACTAATGGAATAATTGTTGCAGCTCTACATTTAAGGATGTCATCTCGGGCTTTGGGAAACACTGATTGACACTTTTCACCATTTTATAGACCAAACAACTAATCGATTAATTAAGAAAAATAATCATTAATTGCAGTCCTAAAATACCTTACACTAAAACTGAACTGAGACGAGGGTTAACATGTGAAAACTGGAATAATGGACACAGCGGCTGACAGGTTAAGATAACAGACTGGCCTGCAGCAGAAGAGATATGATTTAGTTTGTTGTTTCAAACAATAATAAAAAGGAAAAGAGGGCTTTGGAAAACCGTGGTGTTCAGTAACACAATACTGGCCTGTTGGTCTGATTTAATGGCTTGGGGGGAAAAACGAAAACAGTCAAAAGTAAACTGTTGGTGAAGAGAGAAGAACAGCAGGAGTGACAGCAGCAGCTGAGGAAATGAAGGCGTATCTGATTGGATCGAAGCTCCTCTCCCGGGGGACCGACTCCATTGCCTCATCGCAGTAAATCTTCGGAAAATGTACCACTTCCAGGTTCTCACAGATGGGCGATAAGGGAAGGAGGATCTCCTCCTCCACACGGCCCCGTGTGCCCCCATCATCCAGCTATACCCGCCTCCTCTGCCAAGCCAAGACATCCAGCTGTTGCATATTCCAGTCCTCAGTCCTCCCACGCCCACGCTGCATATGACATTTGGAGGTTTGGAAACTGCCACATTTTTGATAATTTGTGCATTCATACCACACGGCTACTGCTGTCAGAGTATGTCTTAACTCTGCCGGACGCTGAGCAGGAAATGAGGAGCAGATTTGAAGCTTTGGATGAGTGTGTGAAAGCCATCTGTCAACTGAGGTCAACACAGACAACACAATGCTGCTCAGCGGATCACTTTTCCTTCAACGTTTCTTAACGATGTGATCAAGTGAATCTAGACTCGTTTAACCTTTTAAAGGAACAGTGTGCAATCAGGGGGATCTATTAATATTAATAAGTATGTTTTCTTGAGTGTATAATCATCTTAAAATTAAAAATAAATCTGGGACACAACTGTACAAAATCCAGTTGGAAAATATCTCCTGTTCTACTTTAAAAAGAGTGGGCAAAGGGGCAACATCTGAAAACAATGTTCTGACAGCACATGAGAGGTATTTTAATACAAAAACAAAGCATGAAAGTGATAACTGTACACCAGAAAGCACGGGGAACAAATAAAAGAAAAGCTCTTATGTCTCAGTCTTGCAGTAATTACCAAAAGCAATTACAGAGTGTGTGTTCGGGGGAAAACTAGACTTCCTGTCTAGTTTGTTTTCTTTTTTTTATGCCAGGAGATTTCTTTCTTTCCTTCACCACAGCAGGAGAATAAAAAAGCATTGATTTCTACACTTTAAATATCAAAACTCTTGATAAGATCGTCCCATATGGTGCGTTCAAGTTCAACACACGGGTCAATATATCACCATAAATGCCCTGCAGACTCTCCCACATGCACGTTAACCCTCCCTCTGTGATTCCAACACTTTTCATCACGATCAGCTGTCAGCTGCTCTGACCTGCACGGGGCCACGACTAGGGTAAGTAAACACACCGCGGCGTTTTGCTTCACTGAGTAAGTGAATGTCAGTTTATGAAGGCACCTGGTGCTTTCCATTTGGAGTATTATACAGTACATATGCATGCAGCTATATATACACAATACGTTCCAGTGCTACAGCTGCACATTAAAGCTCCAGTGGGAATGTTATGTCTGCTTCCTCCTTGAACAGTTATACAGTTTGTGACATTTACTGCATTTTTTAAACTTTCTCCCGTCCTGCTTCTTCGACTGTCTGGCTTCAGTAAGTAAATTTCCCAGGATGCCTGAACAAGCTGGTGTTTTCGGCTACATTTTAAAATGATTACGTCATGGAAACCTTGACTTTGAACCAACAGAAGAGATTTTGTTACCATTGGACAGAAGCGATAGCGACTTTTGTTAGTCGACTAAGAATGCATTTTGTTGTCTATTTTGTTGACTAATGGATTAGTTGATTTAATCGACAGATCTGTAAGTTTCTCCACAAAGAATCACACAAAAGCACCACTTTAAATCTGGTGTTTACCAGAGATGTGCTCATGAGTTTCTTAAAGTCATTCAGCATGAAAAAAGCATAAAAAACGACTTACGACTAAGACCAAAACGACCGATTAGTCACTCCAACTAAGAGCATTGCAGCCATAATAAACGCCAATGGTGTCATTATGCTAAAGCCATTACATCGTGCAATCAACATTTACTTCATAATGATAAGTTAAAGCAAAATTGCCACTTTAAACTTCTCATCTAACTCTCAGCAAGAACGAGCACATCCCAAAAATGTCCCTTAAATTGCAGCTAAGTTGTCCGAACAATAAAAAAAACAGCCCCAGACTAGAAATACAGATGCACATCAGTGTCCACATACTTATGGCCATGCAGGATAGACAGACAGACAGAGAGAGAAAAGAAAGAGGGGGTGTATAAAATGCAGCTGTGCTAAATTATCAGAGTGACTAATCGGCATGGCAACCAGATTTCTCCGGAGCTGTAAGACTGTCAGGAGACGTTTGAGTTTCTTAAACCTGCAAAAACATCACTCTGCATCCAGTTAAGACATTTTAATTGATTAAAAATCTCCATATTTGGGATTAAGTCTCTGTCCGACACCGTGAGGAGGAGGAGGAGGAGGAGGAGGAGGTGCATACCTGTCTCCAGGATATAATCAGACAGTGATCGGTTGCACTTCCATCTTTAACAACTTGTCGCACACAGACAGTAATCGCACAGACCACCAACTTAAAAGGTCAACATACTTTAAAAGCCATTCATCATCAGCTTACTTTGCCTCATTTCACCTCTCCGTTAAGACATGAAAGCCTTCCTCACTCCTCTTCTCCTTTATCTAATAAACAGAAAGATCCAGGATGATGGGAGCAAATGTGTCCGCTGGTGTTTTTTCAGGCCCGGCAGCTTCATCGTCTCTCAGTTTAATTGGCGTATCATGTTTCTGTGTGGTTTCCCACAGGGATACCACACAGTTCACACGCTCACATGTATGATCTTCAACCATAAAACACAGGGCTCAATAATTAGACTGCGAGCTCATGTTACTTTGTGGTCAGTATTGTTATTATTAAGACTTGTATCTGGCAGAATTATTAAGTGAAGTAAAATATTGGGCTCCGACAATGTCAGAGAAGTATGAAATAAAGGCAAAACTACAATTAAGACAGACAGTAAGATGATATCTGAGGGGAAATGTGCATCTTGGAACAGCACAAAGACATTTAGTCATTGGCTAAATGGCTTGTCGAGTATACCGTCCACCTTGAACGTTTGCTCTGAAGAACAAACTTAAGGATTTTCTCTATTTTGAGAGACTATTTCCTGTTTCAACATGACAAAGCCAGCTCCACAAAGAAATGCTTTTCCCAGTTTTGTGTGGAAGAACTTGACTGGCCTCCACAACTCATCAAACACCTGGATCGAGTTAATGTGTCTCCACATCCATTCATGTACTCACAGTACTTCTATGAACCAGCAGATGGCAGCAGCTGTATTTCTTGTCAGTTTTCAAAGCAGTAAATGGAAAAAAAAATACAGATGAAATACTGCCACCTGTTGTTTGAAGTCTGGAGTACTACAGAGATTAACTAATGTACCATATCTCTACCGTATTTGATTTAAATCTCACCTTTTACAACCTAGACATCTTCCAGTAAACCACAGACACTCCTCACTGATTTCTATCTGTGCCTGCTGCGTTTTCAAGTCATCAAATAACTCAAATTCTTCAAAGCGAAGAAGCAAAGAAAGTCCCCCGTGGGGCATCTTGGCAGAAGCGCAGCAGAAATCAACACCATGACACTCCCCAGATCCTTACACCCTGCGGTATGTCCAAGTGGGCTCTTGGCACAGACAAAAGCAGGGCATTTTCAGATGAGAGGGTGTGAGACGGTACCCCCTTATCGAGCTTCAATGCACGATTCATTAAGCAACACGGGAGCTCCGAGACGAGACAGTCGACTCCTTGTGTGTGTGGAGGGTCTGCTGAATGAGGCCGTTTGTTGTGCAGAATAATGGGAGGTATAAGTATGGTGGCGTCTTCTGAGTGTGAGAAAACAAATCCCAAGTTTTGTTCCAGAAAGAGGAGATGATTGACAGCAGAAAATTAAAAGCAATTACGGTCATATTAGTTCTGTTTTGACATAAATTAAAATGTCTCCTCCGTGTTTTTCTGTTGGTCTCACCTGTCAGAGGAACATTTTTGCAGCGTGAGCCTGAAGAGACGTGACATTCAAGGCCTCGTAACTTGAGGCTTTCAAGGGCTGCAGGTTTAAATTCCTGCAGCCCAGATACTCAAGGGCAAGCGCAGTTCACAACACGGCTGATGCTCACAGCGAGTCATAAACCGCTAAACCACAGACACTTTTAGAAAGCTAACCGCTCAAATTTTATCCAAAAATATGACGTCAACACAGATTTTTGACCTCCAACATTCCTCCATGTAATTGTGACACTTGACATGCATCATTTCACATTTCACTCCCTCCAGCACTTCACTAAACAAGCTGCTGAATATTGTGCACTCGAGTGTGCAATTGGCATAAAAAAGTAGTTCAAGTTGCACATGGAATAATAAGCAGTTGAGATAATACAGTTAAATGTGGGACTTGTTCTCACATTAACGCAACTTGTGATTTTTAGGTTGTAGCAGGCTCAGTTTTAAAGCTAGAGAGAAGATACTGGTAGCGGTATCTACTACAACTACTATATGAAAATCCATTGGTACTATGTCATACTAGCTCGTCGATAAGGAGGCTAAATAACGCTCCAAACCTATGCTGAATTTTGGTGAGGAAAAACTGTCTTGGCTATTTTCAAAGGGGTCCCTTGACCTCTGACCTCCAGATATGTGAATGTAAATGAATTCTATTGGTACCCACGAGTCTCCCCTTTACAGACATGCCCACTTATGATAATCACATGAATTCATAGTCAAGTCAGCACACTGACACGCTTTTGTTTGGCATTTTGCCTGTATTAGATAGTGATAGTGTAGTGTAGAAACAGAGCACAGAAAAGGGGGAACGAGAGAAGTATGTGTTTTAACCACTAGACCACCAGAAAACCCCAAAACAGGCATTTTTTCACACGTTATCTAATGACCTGCCTCTCTTCAGCTTAAAAAAGAACCTGGAACGCAGCGGCAACAAACAACTATAAACCAACTTCATGCACAAGTGGACCTCAGTCATTAATCTCTGCCCAGTAAATCTGCATGTCAGTAAAACCGCGACCAGCTTGAGAGCTTCTTCTGTGTCAGCGTCGTTTCCTGGCTGATTAACAGCAGCGTGAATCACTCCTAAAGAGGTCTGAGGCCTCTGTGTTGGCAGCTGGATGATATGACTCTGTTTGGCCCTTTGTGGTGGAAATGATAAAAACACTGATGTGATGAAATACCATGCAAAACATGTAGCTGCCTACATGGAAAAGATGACAATGGATGAGTCAGCTGTGGTTCGGGTTGAGGGCAACGTGAACACAGAAAGGTTTCACTGTAGAGCAGCTTCACAGCCAGTAAAGTTAACGAGCCCAGTTAAATAAAGCGACCGATTAATGTCTGCTGTGAACAAAAAGCTTCTGTTTCTGAGGGTTGGGTGCAGTAAAGAGTATCAGGGCATGTGCATTCAAGAGTAAGGAGGATATTTAACGTCTTTTATGTGAAACTAGCTTCAGGCTGAAGTTGATCTCCTTGCCAAAACTTGGTTCTTTAGCCTGCACAAACCTGTGGCGTAATATATTTATATAAAGCTTTTAATGGTTGAACAACTTGAAGAGGAAAAGAAAAAGCTGCTTCACTTTGTTTATTACATTAAAAGTAACCTGTACCAATAGAGTGTTACTCTTTAAAGCTCAGTAGTAAATATTTAATTGATCTTTTTTTAGAAAAATCACTAAATTCAATGTGATAAAACTGTCTAAGTCTATTTTACTGAATATTTTCGTATGATGTCCAACTTGGCAGAGCATTTTGGCAAATGTTTCTTGGGCGCTACCCACATAATCAGCTGTGCTGCTCATCCCACAAATGCATGATCCTCACAAATTGGACATCATTGTGAAGGTAAATAAACAGGCTTTCCAACGATGTAAAATACAATGCCAATTAGCATTGTAACGACAGAGAAATAATCCACCAAACACAACCTGATGAAAGCTGTTTAGACTGAAATGGAGCTGAAACAATCAGTCAATTCATTGATTTGTTAATCTCAAATTTGCTTCACTGTTGATTTAAACAATGAAACTTGTGATTCAACATATTCTCAGTTGAGGACAAATGACTTCTGCACAGGAAGGGATTTGTTTTATGTATAGGATTAAATACAAGACAGTACAACAAATATGAAACCATTAGGCTAACAATTAAGAACAATGGTGTCTTTCTTTTAACAGCGTGCCGGCCCAGACACGCCCGCTCTTTGTATCATCACCAAATGCGTCATTAAGGGATGTTTCAGGGATTTTAGCTGACGTCATGTCCACAAAAGCTCCAACCAGCAGCCAGATTCAAGCTCCTACATCTAGAAATGAAGCTTAAATGAAGCCTAATCTATACATGCTATTTGTGGGTAACAAGCTGATTAGATCTTAAAGAGCGGAGCAGGTGGGAGAAGCAAAACCACAGCCACCGTTATCACCACTATCACCACCTGAGAGCCACCAGCTCTGCAGCTGGGAAAACAAAGCATCCCCCAGTATAACAGCGAGCAGCTTCTGACCGGCCGCTTTAGATGGCAGATTGAATAGAAAGATGGAAAGATGGAAAGTAAACATCCTCTCACCCCTCAGCATGAGATCATACAAACACTTTAACACTTCCGCTGTCACCTTCAACTAGCTGGCAGCAGGTAGGAAACACCCACAGCTGCCCTTTATGAGGCTTTTTAAAGTGCTCTATAGAGACGCTATCATTATTCACATACTGTTGTAAAAAGGGCTTTCATGTTTCATTTGTTACTGTCTACATCTGATCAGTCTGAAGGCTGAATTTGAGACGCACGCAGGATAAAAGCTGTAATTACACATGAAAATGGGAGTTAACCGCGGTGAAGAAATGGCCTTGAGGCTATGTGAACTGGAAAATAAGGAGTTGCTGTTTACGCAACCTGAAGATACACTTTATTCTCTGCTGTATACTGTATATTTGAGTTGTTTATTTGGTATGTTAGCTTTTATTATTTTGATATAATGTCTAACATGTCTGCTGTGGTTCTTTAAATTTATTTTTTTGTTTCTTTCTTTCCTGTCTACCTTGCTTATACACTGTAAAAAAAACACATTTTTTACAGTTTTTTTCAAGAAATTTTAATTTTTTTGTCTGTATTTCAAAATGACAGAAAAAAATGTAAAAATGACATGTTTCATTTGTGATTTATATGTAAATGGTCTTAGATTTACAGTATTTTTTGTAATCACAATCGTAATTATCTGTATTTAAGCTTTTCTTGATCATTTTTAAAGATAATTATTCTGTTTTTTAGTTGTTTATGACTTTATTTTAACAATTAATTTATGTTAGAAGAAATGGATTTCATGGAATTCTAAAAATATTTTATATTTATATTATTATTATTATTATTATTTATTATTATATTTTATATTATTTCTTGTAAAAATACAGATTTTTTTTGCAAAACTTCTGAGTTAATGTAAATTTGGGCTTTTGCAACGTAAATAAGATCGTCTCACTTGGCCTCTGGTGATTCCCACCCGTACTATCTAACGCAGCTGAGCCAGACCTGTTTATTCTAGTCAAACACAAACAGTGAGTCTTCATCACAGCTTAACTACAGCAAACCATAATTAGTAGTTCAACTGAGAAGAAACCACACCGACTTAAAGTAATAATCTGTTTTGTTTTTACATAAATAAAAGTCTGCTGTGCTACCGTCTACCCCCCATGTGATCTAATGAAACAGGGATTTAAAGTTGATCCAGCTCGTGAAAACACTTCAACAGCCTTTTGTGGGAGAAATCATCAGGAAATAAGGTGGTTAACGTAATAGTTTAGTCCATAAAATGTCTTCAAAACGGTTATGTTGTGGGAACAACAGTCCGAAATCAGCAGATTTTTACAGACTTTAACCTGGAATGTGTTTGCTTGATAAATAATTTTGCTAAACGATTTAATCTAAATCATTAAAGTGCTAGTTTAATGGATAATTTTGTGCAAAAAAGGGACAGTGCTCCTTTAAAAATGCATCTTCTGCCACGCTTCTTTATGTATAAGATGGCAAATAAAGTGCTATCGGAATATATTACTTCATGAAAGTACCAATTGTCTTTAACTTTAAGTGAAATTTCCATATTTGTAAAGGCAGAAAACGGCCTCATGCTCAGACAGGCTGTGTATTTCCTTGTGTTGTAATTATCCGTTACATCCTCAATATACACCACACCATTAAGTGAACAGCTACTTATTTAGTACGACACGGTACACTGGTTTTTATTACCATTTGTTGTCTGCTTTGATAAACTATAGCGTCGTATATCACGGACCACCCAGGGGAAAAGTCTGCTGCTTATGATCCAGCATACTTCTGTTAAGTGCTTACATGCTATGTAAACACAGTAAATCTGAGGAGGCGTTATATCTGCTAAACGTAGAGAAAGAAAGCGAAGACGTTGTTGTAAATTGTGATCCCTCACATCCTCTGACACTGTTAGACGGTAAATTATCGATTAATGATGCTCAATGTTTGACAGGAGGTTTTGCAATTTCCTTTTTTGGTGGAGTGAATTTCCCACAACTTGATTCATCCTTTAGTTACTGATTTCCTACATTTCCCAGAAAACCTTTCAAACCGGCTGCTTTTATATCAATTTTTACAACAATGTCAATGTGCAATATTCCTCATATAGAATGCAAAATAAAAGCAATCATGTCTTGTGTTGCTGTGTTGTTATCTGGGCTTCTGGAGCTCTACTGTGAGACAAACTGGAATGACGCACTGGTATTTATATGACGTATTTCTCTCTGTATTATTGTTGGACATCACTACAAAACGATGAGAGAAAAGAGGAATGTTTACCCTTCAATTCTGACAGGCTGACACTAAAATCTGATGGATATGTTAATGATCGATTGCTGAAAAAGTTCCTGAACTCTTGTGTGAAATTTGTCAGAGAGTTTCTGCATATGTGTCTCTACATGAATGTGTGGGCATGCCTGAGTGTCAGCACAATGTTTGTGTGTTTTGAAACCACAGCCAGGTAAAATCTGGCGCTGAAGATGAAGGGTGCCCTGAAGAGGGGAAAATCTGAACAAACCGAAAATTACCAGCCTGTACACACACAGTAACACACACAGTAACACACACACACACTGTTCTGCACTACAACACACTGAAAAGCAACTTCACGAGCAACACCGACCCTTAATTCTTAACTTTAAATTTAAATATTAATCCTAAGGAAGTGATGATTTGTAAAATGTCCTTTTTGCAATAAAACACAAGCACACACACACAAGTACAAAAACCATGGATGGATTACTGAACGAGCCAAACGGGAACAGGTCCAAGAGATCAAGGGTCATGGAATTCGTGGTCCAGAGCCTCTGTTGAAGTTAACATTTCTTGTTGGAAAGTCAATCAAATGGCTACAAAGAGACACAATACAATCACAAGAGGTATAAAAAGACCACAAAGAGATGCAAAACTACAAAAAAGAGATAAAACAACCACAAAGTGAGATGCAAAACAACCACAAAAAGATGCAAAATGACCACAAAAAGACGCAAAACGACCACAAAAAGATGCAAAATGACCACAAAAAGACGCAAAACAAACATAGAAATGCAAAAACAACCATAAAGAGATGCAAAACTACAATAAACAATTGCAAAACGTCAAAGAGATGCAAATTGACCACAAAGAAACGTGAAATGACCACAAAGACACGCAAAAAAAACAAGAGACACAAAATGACAAGAGACGCAAAACAATCACAAAGAGACAAAAGAGTACCAAAATAACAAAAAACAGATGGAAAAAAAAGCCACAAAGAGACATAAACGACAAAAGAGAGACACAGAACAACAAAAGAGAGACACAGAACAACAAAAGAGTGAGACAAAATGACAAAAAAGAGACTCAAAATAACCACAAAAAGATGCCAAGCGACCACAAAGAGATGTGCAACGTGCATTTGTTTTGTGTCTCTTTCAATCTGACTCTGATGTAGCCGGGGGGCCCTTCTTCATGTCTGAGCCCGGGGGGCCCGCTTTCTCATAATCTCGTCCATGTACAAAACAGTGCTAAAGAAAACAAGCCTAGTGAGGAAACCTGAAGCTCAGCCTCCAAACAACAGCAGAAAAAAGGCAGCAAATACAATACAATAAATGCAAAGTCATCAAATTACAGAAATATCCCTGTAGGATATTCATCCAGCGAAGAAGAGCAGGTCAGTGCATGATTCTGTTACATGCTTCACTTTTATAAACCACACAAAGGCAGTCAGACAGACAGACAGTACAGTAGAGGAAATGCTATGAGCTATTCATAATTCCCAAAAGACAAGTCCAGACATTCACATCAACCACAACCTCATTCCAGCCTGAAATCACCAAGCTTTCAGATCATGTGTCAGCACATAGCCTGCTCAGTATTCATACAAAGTGGATGATAATGTCTGAATTTTGTAGAGCCAATTAAAAAGATACTTAATACCATACTTGGTTGTGTTTTGCAGCATTTTAAAGCAGGATTTTCTGCACTTTTTCTGCAGAAATGTAAAGTTTTGCAGCAACACTTTCTTTAAAACACACTGCAGAATTAATACAGGTATTTAAATATGCTAAATAATTACAGAATAAAATAAAAAACAGCATCCTCTTACCTCTGCGCTGAGCTTGTATGTGTGCGACCAGCAGCAGCAGGAGGGTGCAGGTGTGCAAGGTCATAAGAGACCACCTGTCAGGTCCACACATCCTGGAAGTGTTTATTAGACTATTTATGATTTTAAAAAGGAAAAAAAAAGATTAAAATCCTTTCTGAGGTGCGTTCATCTCCAACACAGCTTGTGGGGGAAAAATAAACCAAAGTTTCCTCGACCTCTTGTCTACCTGAGAGGATGTGAGCACCTTCACTCAGAGCAGCTAATGACTTCACTGTCAAGCTGCCATGGCAACTAGCTGCACAGAACTTCCTGCATGGGCTTTTCAAAGTAAAAGCTCCACACATTATCTGCAGCAATAAAAGTTTACATTGTGATAATGGCTCATATGACTGCTAAATAAAAACTATTTAAAAATTAATTAATTATTTAAAATAATAATAATGGCTCCTATATGGATTCTTGCTTTATTATCATATTATAATATATTTTATGCACACTGCAATCAACATTACACAATTTACACATTCAGTTAATTTGATTAAAAATGACTGTTGCACCCTGTTTTTAATGTTGAAATATTATTTAACTTTATTGCTACAAGTCCTATTTTCAAAACACATTGTTTGAATTATTTTTATTGGAATTATCAGTGTACAAAACTAGCCGTGGGTTCTGTTAACTGAAATTGCCTTGTTCCCTAAATCAGTAAAATCCACCCCTAAATAAATCTTATGGTTTAGATTCTCAAAAGTTATCAGAAGCTAAAAATAAAAGCTTTACCACATGATAAGTCTAATTTAGAGCCACAGTGAGAAAATCAGCATCATGGGCTTCAGGCTGCTGTAGGTTTTCCATGTGTTTGATTCTCTGTTCAGACATGTCGGCCTGGCTGCAGTGTGGCACCTGTCTGTGGTCCGGACTAAAAACTGCATTCCTCAAAAGAGAGAAAGGCTTCTCCTGATGATAGATGTTCCACAACTACCCCTCCACCACATAACACACACAAATCCACCTTTTTATAGACAGCTGCGTGAGATTTCTGCACAAAATTGAGCAAAAGTTTGAATATTATTCGTAAGGATTCCCCCACAAAACAGGCAAGAAGCTGCTCTTTGTTTTTTCATAGCTGAGTAGGCAGAAGGAAAATGTAATAGGGTTTGTCAGAACATGTCCTCCCCAACACCTGAACCATATGACTGAATACAAAAATCCCTCTGACACATCTCTCCCTGTGGTACTCCCCATTTCACTGTTAATCCTGTGTGCACACGTAAAGATAAGTCCACTTTCCGCCATCGGCTGTATACTCGGAGGCATGTGTCCTCACACTCACGCTTCAAATTTAAATTCCATCCGTCTTCCCTCTTTGCTCTCAGCTGTCAACGCTCAGGAAGAGTCATCCTGAAGGTAGCACTTATGTAGTAAATGAGTGCAACACTCGCAAATGCCTGTCATTTTAGTCTGAGCAGCACACAATAATATGAGCAAGGAGAAGGATAAATCTCTGTGTAAAAGGTCACAAACATCCTGATCCATCATGTTAAAGCTGTGAGACACAGTCTGTCCCCAAATAAAACCACTCTGGATACGTAGAAAGCCACATGAGGAAACTTTGCTTTACGACAGGCATGGATGGATTACTGAACGGGCCCAAAGTGTCAGGGCCCCCCTGGCATTCACCTACAAAATGTCACTCAAAGAGACACGTACCAACCAGAAAGAGACTCAAAATGACCACAAAGACACACAAAATGACTACACAAAGACATAAAACAACCACTAAGAGACTCAAAATGACTCAAAATAGACACAAAACAATCACAGAGACACAAAACAACCACAAAGAAACACAAAAAACTACTAAGGGACTCAAAATGACTACAAAACGACCACAATGAGACAGAATGACTACAAAGGGACACAAAACAACCACAAAGAGACACAAAACAACTACTAAGAGACACAAAACAACTACTAAGAGACTGAAAATGACTCCAAAGAGACACAAAACAGATGAAGTAAAAGGTCACAAACATCCTGATCCATCATGTTTGAGCTTTGAGACACAGTGTGTCCCCAAATAAAAACACTCTGGATACGTACAAAGCCGCATGAGGAAACTTTACTTTACAACAGGCATGGATGGATCCCCTGGCCTTCACCTACAATTTCACTCAAAGAGGCACGTACCAACCAGGAAGAGACTCAAAATGACCACAAAGACACACAAAAAGACTACAAAAAGACAGAATGACTACAAAGAGACATAAAACTTTCTTCTTTTCTTTTCTTTTCTTCTTCTTGTCTTATTCTTCTTCTTCTTCTTCTGTACACCAGTCAATCCTAAAACTACATATGGAGCCTAATCCCAGATCAAATGTACGTTGAAGGGCTCTGAATATCGTCTTCTGTGATTGTAATGTTTAAATGTGCGTATCTTTGTTTCTTGTCTTTCTCCTTTCTATGATGTTGCAAATGCCGCTGCTGTGATGCAAAACAAATTTCACACCTGTCTGACAATAAAGTATTATCGTATTATTGTATTATCGTATCTCAAAACGACCACAAAGAGGTACAAAATGACTACAAGGAGACCAAAACCATTACGTTAAGTGGCACAAAACAACCACAAAAGGAGGTTAAACAACTGTGTGTCTTGCTCCTATGTAAGAGAGGTTCAAGTTCAGCTTTATTGTCATTTTTCCACATACAAAGTACACGGTTCAAAACGAAATCTGACATACAAAAACAGTCACAAACATAGAACATAACACAGTGAACAAAGTGCGATGGTGCAGCAGAATAAAAAGTGGATGACAGGATGATTAACAGAGTAAAAGCAGTATAAAAGCAATCAGGTGGCGGGGCCTTTTGCATGTCTGTGCCCAGGGGCCCATTGTCTCATAACCCACCTATGACCCCAGGATGTAAACCTCTGTCTCTGTGGGGTTAGTGTGATAAATCATGTTCAGACCCATCAAACCTCATCAAACTGAGGATCCATTTCAAGTGTTAAATGCTGTACATATGCCTCCAAATGACGACCTTGAGAACAGACAACCTCTCTGTGATTTTCTATCTATTCATCTCTCCTTGGTCGGGAGGTCAGAGTGTCTCTCAGAGTGTCCCTCGTGTTGACATTATTGGGTTGGATTCCTGTCTAGAGGAGCTATCGTTATCTGTACAGCTGTGTCTGTAGTAGGGGCCGTAGAGCCAGTCGCTGGGGCAACCAGGGTCAGAGATGCCAGAGGAACCGAGCAAGTCAAAACATGATAAGGGTGAAACTCTGAGCACCATGAGGGAGAAAGGGCAGAGTTGTGAGGCCTTCACGCAGAGAGCACACCAATGTGGAGGACCTGACAATTGCTCAACACTCTCTTCTAACCACTGTGGGTGATTTCACAGTGTAAACAGATCCTACTGTAGCTGCAAAAGGCGAAACCTGCAAGTGAGAAAGGGCCTCTAGGACTCGGCAATGCTGTCATATGATAATGCATTGAGTGACACCGTGACAATGGACCATAGAGCATATGTACAGGGGTGTGGTGTCACTTTTGTCACGTTATTAACTCAACTGGGACGACATATGAGCAACCTCTAAATCTGAAACCACAGTGTTCTTTCAGTGTGCAGTAAAAGTGTTATGCTTTAAAATACATTCATGAGCTAATATTAACATGTGAAGCCCATCTAATGGTCATATAGTTTGTGACTAAATGAAATACACTCAAACCAGACAGCATACATATTAATAATACTATTTCGAGTGTGCTGTTGGTGTCCACTATTCTCCCACAGTGCAATTCGCAAAGGAAATAGAGGAGCTTGGTGGTGATACAGCTTCAGAGAGATTTTGAAAAACACAAATAAGTCTTTCAATCTGTGAAGTACACATGTACTACCACTTCCTGTTGGTATCAAACGGTAAAGTGTGTTGATTCTTTTGCAAACTAACTGCTAAAACACTTGTATACTATGACGATTAGTATTGCAAAGTGCACATCGAGCATCAAAGGAAAAGGTACAACAGTACATAAAAACAAGCATCACATGCCTTAAAAAACAATAATTATAATAACACAAAAAAAACAAAGTAGAAGTTAATACAACTAATAAATTAAATAAAAAACATTATGTTTATATGTTAAGAAGGGAATTTCTAAAACACCTTTACACACACAGTCCATGCAGTAAACTCACATTAGACACAGCTGCTGAACTAATAGAGTGTTATGGGTCCCTCTGGTGGACAGATGAGGAATGACACTAAACACATGCAGCTGGAATAACACAATCTAAAACACAAGATAAAGGAAATTAATAAATAAAATAGTTGTTGTCTTGCACTGACCAAACACTTTCTGCTGATAGAGAAAGTCCACTTTCAGGATATATGACATGTTTCGTCTCTTTGGCATGTATGGCTTATTGATATACATGACTGGCTTTTCCCAAAAGTTTATTTGCACAAATCCAAGTATATGAAAGTGAAACCTGGTTTAATGTGTTTCATTCTGAATTTCTTTCTTACATAAAAGCCCTTAAAGTCATGAAAAACAAAAATGCATTGAAACTTCTGAGCATAATAGAAGAATATGAATTACAGGTACAGCCCTTAATTTAATTTATTATTATTTTCATGTATAATTTTATGTATGCACCTTGTCCTTTTACTCTAATGCAATAATCTATGAGCCATGTTGTTTGTAAATCTGAATTTGTTCAATAAAAAAAGGAAAAGAAAAGAAGATCAGATTTAGCAGTTTGCAGGCTCCCTTCTAGACAACCAAAATAGCACCCACTACTGGCGCTAACAGTGCTGTCTAATGACTGTTATGGTGACAAAATACAGTATAAAATTATAAAATACTCAATAGTTTGAAGTATGCAACTGGGTCTTTCGTTTGTATAGTCTATGGATTTTGTTGAATTAATGTTCTCCTGTTAATTAGGTGCAAATCCAACATCTTTATCAGCCTCAGAGCGGCATCATTTGCATATAAAATGTTCTATTATAATGAAATAATATTCCCCCGAAAGCCAGACTTCCTGCCGTCCAATAATTTATACATAAAAAACAAGAACCAAGCACTACTACACCAATAAATCTTAATAATTTTATTGTCTTTGTTCTCATGATTTTACAAATATGATACTTCTGCAATTCAACTTTAACTGTGCAACACAATGGCATTATGGACTGTTAAACTGGACATCCCGAGGGATGTCTGTGACTCCAGGGAGCTGTGAATCCTGCAGACCAAGGGCCTTGTTTTATTGGGGTTTTTTTAGTGTCATCCTATGAGTGTTATGTAACAACAGTCATTTACATTTATCGCCACCTCGGGTTGAGTTTCTTTGTCCGCAGGATTCACTAGCAGCTTAAAACACATGATTTTTCACCACTGACGACCTCCCGCCTCCCACACAGGTCAGAGAGCGACTCCTCCGACTTGGGCTTGAATTAAGTCGTACAGTCTCTTTGGATGAGGCTGGTGGTGCCTGGTCAGAGCTGCAGGGCTGCTTGTCTTTTTAAGAATGGGTGATCTCGCCACGTAGGTTTTTGGGACACCAGTACAGATAAGAACAATGGCATGCAAGACTCACATACAGACCCACTTGTTATTATTTCTTTCTTTTTTTGTTTTAATAGAAAATAAAGATTCTGACATAAGTACAAGCACTGAGCCCTCGCAAACACCCAAGCGTATTGGAAACTTTACGGAGGACGAACGGCGCCTAAACTGACGGCGTTAAGAAGTATCGGGGGCTTGCGACGGTTCATTTCAACACAACAGCTGGCATCTTTTCATATTCAATAAGTCCTGTTTTTTAGGACATAATACATCTCACATTTATATTATTTCTTCTTCTACACCTTTTTACTACAAATGTATGTGCTTTTGATTTAAAACAAGTTGGGAAAACTGAAAATAGATTTGTAGTTCAACGACCATCCACCCCCACTCTGGCCAATTTATTGCAAATGAAGTGATAACCTCTGAACAGCAACACACACTTCAATATGGCACAAGCATCTTAGAAATGACCTAAATGCATCGTCGTCGTGGGTGAATATCAAAAAACCAAACCACACCATATCTAAAAATATTAAGACATTAATCATCAGTAGAGCAGAAATGTTTTTTTCTCCTCGTCGAAACATGCAGTCTGCCGCTCTGCAAGCAAAACCCGACTCTGGACCCCTTGGTAAAACGCCAAAAATAAAAGTCTTCAAATGCATATGAACACTGCAAATGATTAGCCTCGCCAGTCGAGCTAATATACTTCTATTATTCATGACAGGAGCTGCAGAGTGAGACTTCAAAATCCAGGTCATTGTGCAATCGAGGCTTTTCCTCTCTTATTTGAGGGCTGGATGACGATTCCTTCTCACTAGAAAATGCACACTGGCCAGCAAAGTGAAGCATGTAGTCGCAAAATATTTCAGATTATCAAATTAACTTTGAAAACAAGCAAAAATCTGGGTTTAAAGCACTCTTCTCTTCTGACGTCTTTTCTGACCCACTTTTATGTAGTGTTGTGTGTCACCTTAAGACATTTGATGTGCTTTATCCTAGTGAATGTCAGCTTTGGCACACTCTCTGCTGAGGTACCCAAACAAATATTTTGTCAAGTACGGAAACTACATTTCCCCCCACACCGAGGATATAGTTGTTGCATTATACTTTATATATATAGAGAGGAGTATTTTTCTCTAAAATGTCTCTGGAGTGTTAAATCTACACATGAAGGCATTCTCCTCCAGCCCTTTCTCCGAAGGCTGCGACATGGAAACCCCGACTAAATCCCTCTCACCATTTATCCCACTACAAAATCCAAATAAATATTCTTTAAAATAAGGGCAAAATGGTAAAACAGAACAAAAAAATGAAGCAAAATCAATGTAGTGTAGTCGTAATGTAACACAAAACTCTCAAAATACGATAAATCCATCACCGTCCAGTCGTCCTCAGTCAAATAAAGAAAGAAAGAAATATTAGAGGGAAGGATATATCTAGAGTAGTGGTTGTTTTACAATGTCGAGAGAATGACTGGGCATCAGTTTGTCATGTTGCAACTTCTTTAAAAACGGCGTCTTCTTCCCCCCCGTCTCTTTTCTCTCTTCGCCCGGTAGTGATCATGCTCTGTCTGATCAAAGTCTTTGACCTTTAACCCTTGGCTCCCCTCCCTCCCCGTCCCTTCCCCATCAAAATGCTCCTCCCGCTCCTCTTCCTCGTCCGCTCAGAAGGGGGGATTGTTCAGTCGGCGTAGTGCATGATGGACTCGACGTAGTTGCCGGGGAAGAGGCCCGTGGTCCCGTTCATCACGCCCTCGTACCAGCCGTCGTCGTTCTTCTTGATCACGTAGATGATGGCGCCCTCCATGAACGAAAGCTCGTCTTCCTTGTCCCGAGCGTAGTCGTAGATGGCCACCACTGCAGGAGAACAAGGGGGACGAAGTGTGTTGGTAAAAAAATAGTCAGGATTTAGGCTCAAATGTGAGACAAATGCAGGTTTCTCTACATTCCACGGATGCTAATTTCCATTTCAGGGTGGATTTTCCCTTAATATTGAGCAGTGGAGACAGACCTTTCTCCAGGTAGGAGCGTGGAGCCCAGGGCGGGTCCTCCTCGGCGTAGGGGTCGCTGTACTCCACCACCGCCGACTCTTCCTCATCCTCATCGTCCTCGTAGTCCTCCGGCGGCGGAGGAGGAGGTGTGGGCTCCTCAAACACTGGATCCTCGGCGGGTGGAGGTGGAGGCGGCACGTCTGAGACTAGAAATAGTTTTCAGGCAGGCGGGAAGAAAGAAAAAGAGCAATTAGAGGCAAAGAAAGGAGCACAAAGACGGCTGCGTTAGTCGGGGACACAGTATGATCATGCACTGGAGAAAGGAACAGAAACACTTCATGCTGGATGCTTTTAGACGTTCAGACATTCAGTACTGTGTATTATATTCACTGTAGAAAGCAACAGGACGACAGGTACGAAATGTGCACAAACGTGCATTTAAAAGAAATTCAAGTAGGGAACTTAATTACACGGAAACATGCTCATCATGCTCACGAACAAACATTATTCATATCATGCTTTACATGAGGCGTTGGAGGTTGATCACTTGTTTACTTCAATAAGAAAATCTTCCCCATGAGGGGACGAATCACTGACTAACTGTTGGGGAGAGGACTTGAAACGAATGGCGGTCATGCAGTAGGAGGTGGAGGGGAGCGAGGGGCTAAAAGCAACTTACTAGTCTCCTGAACTCGGGCCACAAAGCCCATCAGAGGCAGCTGAGGGGTGATCTGCATGGAGGGGGGAGGGGGCGCGAGCGGGCCTGCTATCACCAAACAGTATCGATACACAGAGAGGAGGACGAGGACAGAGAGAGAGAGAGGACAGACATCAGCAAAGACACGAGAAAATGAGGTTAGAATAACCAAGAAAAACACAGAAGAGAGTTAAACAGGAATAAGAACAGAGCAACATTTACAGGATGTAAACAACGAGTTTAGCAAAGCACAGACCTGAGAAATACATAATTAGTAATTTTTCTTCCCACCTGTGTCTACAAAGATAAAACATATATATACATGTGGAAGATAACTGCAACTAGTTTCACCACCAATTAATCACAAAATGTCAAAAAACATTTACTGATTAATTGTTAGAAAACATAAAATAATATAAATGTAGTCACAATTTCCCAGAGCGTCAAACTAGCTTCTTAAAAATAGCTTATTTTGTTTGACTAAAAAACAAATATATTTAATTACAACGATATAAAAAGAGAGAAAAGTAGCAACTCCTCACATTTGAGAAGCTTTATTGATTATTTACTCAAAACAATTATTATCAAAATGACTGCAGATTAGTTTTATGTTTATTGACTACCTGCTTAAGTCAATTAATCTCGACTAAAACTTATTCCAATGAAGATATTAATTCAAAATGGATTTATTTTACAACTAGGCTTAATATTTGTCTGTGGAACTGGGCCTATATGTTTTAAAGGATATTATATTGTTAATATAACATGTTCAAAATGTGTTGCATTTCGCTGTCAACTATATTTATCTACTGTGTCTTCAAACTTCGTATTTAAGAATACTATAAGGTAAGGTAAAAGGTATGATTCTAGCTTTTTTAAATGTGAATATCTGCTGGTTTTCTAAGTTTTTAATGACAGTGATATCTGAATATCTTTGTGTTGAACTTCTGGTCGGACAAAACAAGACATTTAATTAAGTCAACTTGAGGTCGGGGAACTTGTGATGGAGATTTTTCATTATTTTCTGACATTTTATGAACCGATTAATCACTTAACGGAGATTAGTTGCAGCCCTAAATTACTTTCAACTAATTAGATTGCTTTCTCTGCCACATGAATACGTGCACTGAACATTCAGCGGACAAGATTTATGCACAAAGTGCCACACTTGTATTACAGGAACCAGACAGTTGGAGACAAATGGAGGACAAAAGATTGCAAAGAGAGCAGCGAGGATAGAGAGAGACAGAGAGAGAGAGAGAGAGAGAGCTGGTGAGGAGGTGAAGTCTAGTGAAGGCAGTTCAGTTGATGAGAAACGACAGACCACAAGACGAGACAGGAGATCTTTTCATAAAAGATGCAGAAACACGGCAGAGTCAGAGTCTGGTGGTGATCTGCTTCCTCTGAAATCTAAAGGCTGAGAGAGGAGCTGGACTCTCTCTGAACCAGAGAAATACAGAAAGAGGAGAGAACAGTAATTCACCTTTGACTGTCTAGAGTATCTACAGTAGGTATACAACAATTTGGGGGTATTCTGGTGAATTGTACGACGATGGAATAGCCATCAAAACACATTTTTAGACACTTTATAACCCTGATTTTAATCTACAATGTGCAATATTTTAATTCTAGCTGTCAATACAGGAGAGCAGGTGTCTTAAAAAACACTGGATCTCACATTTTGGAGCAAAACCCGTCTGTTTTGTTCAGATAACACGACTGAAGTTGAAGTTTTTGCTCTGCAGCGGCAGGAAACAGTGAATAATCAGATCACATTTGATGTTTTTCAGTAAATCAACTCAAAATTAAAAGTGTATATTTAGGAACTTGGCTACCAAAAGATTAATAGACATAATTGCGAATGTAATAATAGTTTCTTCTTCGGTACCTTGGTTCTGAGCGAAGTGCGGCCCCCCGTTGAGCTGTGCCTGGTTGAGCACCACGTTGGGCTGACCGGTGACGGACGAGGGCCGGCGGTACGGCAGCGAGCCTCCCACCTGCGAGTTCTGGGGCGGCTGCGCCGGGCGGTTCATGCTGTAGAACTGAGGAGCACCTGAGAGGAGGAGACACCAGGAGGTGGCAGAGAGTCAGTTTAACGAGGGAGGGGAGGACGTGACCTCAACAGGAAGGTCACGTTCATTTGCCTTTTACTTTCATTAAAAACAGGGGCAACAAATCAACTTTTTAATGACTAACAGATTACCTGAATTCATTGTTTACTTTCACTTTATCAGCCAAATTGGATTTTGTGAGGAGAAATGAATGAGTTTTAATATATCCATAATTAATCAATATTAACATTTGACTAATAGTGCTCATTTGCTACCCTGAACAGCAGAACTGCACATTAATTACAACATCCAGCCGCACAAAAACAACAACAAAAATGCCTGAATAAATACACATGAATGAAGAATTCACTGTGCAAGCGTTTCACCACACAGCTCATGCATTATACATCAGAAAAACATCATCATCATCAATACAGACGCAGGCAGCTGATGAGATGCTGAGAGGGATGAAGAGCAAAAACCTGAGGTAGAAGAGCTGCACACCAGCCAGGCCTTTAGACAGTTTAGACTCGTGAAGGGCTCTACAGTGACCTTTAAAGTTGAATTTCTATTTGAGCACTTAATTGTTTGAGGAAAAAGGTCAAGTAGGTGACAAAATAAGACTTCCTTTTGAAATGCAGATAAGAGATTCAACACTACATTATCGTGTTTACCGACATTTTCTGTACTTAAGATTGTATTTAAATAAATGTATTAGGTGTGCAGCCCTTGAGAGGTGGACATTTCTGAATATAAAGCAGAGAAGACAGTAGTTGGTATCTGAAAGCTCAAATTATCTCCTAAAACAATTAAAACCTGGAACAAATTCATTGCATTGACCAGATCTATCTAATTTTTATTATGCTTTACAACTTCTATCTAAGAGAAACCTTGCGTTTTCTGAGCTGTCAACAGGCAGAACAAGCTGTCAGACAACACCAGTGAACATCCAGGGTGATGACGAGCCAGTGGACGAACACAACTGCGAGCAGGAGGATGCATGTGAGGGGAGGCGGGATGGAAGGTGTGCAGAGGAGTGGGTGAGCTTCTCCCACCGGGTCACACTCACCTGGTGCAGGGTTGCCGTAAGCAGCAGGGCCCGTGCCAGTGGGGGCCGCGGAGGTGGGGAGCTGGGGAGGGGGCGGGGGTACAGGCGGGATCTCTACGGGGGTGTTTGGGGCCTGTGGGGGGCCGTCTAGGACGGAGTTAGGGGGTCCTGGGGTGGTGGCAGTGTTGGGGGGAGGTTTACCGGGGTTAGATGGCACGGGGGCTGAACCGAGGGGGTTGAAGGAAGGAGAGAAGAGACAGGTGAGGGAGGTCAAGACAAGAGCAGAGTGAGACGGGAGGACACCAGTAGATCCAGGGTTCCTACACATCCTCGTTTAATTAATGTCACACTAGAGCATGCAGGAATCCTGGATACTAACAAAGATTGGTTAGTTTCACACACACAGATCCTGCTCGAGAGGAGAAACAGGAAGCGGGCGTTACCTGGGAAGGCGGTGGGCGGGGCTGGGGTCGGCACGGCGATGGGCACGCCCACGCTGCCACTGCCGCTGTTCTCTCGGCTGCTGCTGCGACTGCTGCTGGGGTGGCTGCCTCCGCTGCTCCCACTGCTGATGGGGAGTAGGGCGGCAAAACACGTCAAACACTCTGTCACACTCGCCGTACTCTCTCGCCTAATTCATTTTCAAAGCTTCTATTTGAAAATGTTATACAATATATTCAAAATGTCTCTACCTAAAAATGAAATGAAATCTTCACATATCGCCCTTTTTGACCAAATAGTTGCAAGAACTACGGAGCCACAGGAACTAAACTCAGGAACTAAAGAACATTCCTGTTTCCAGTTTCCATCACATCTTATGAATATTCTACAAACAGGTCTGATGACTGAGAAAATGACGACAGCTGCGTAGAACAACACAGAGTCATTGTGTTGTTCTGAGTATTTACTGTGGTGTTATTTGAATGGATGTAATGAATGAATGGAAAGGAGACATACAGGAGGTGGAAAAGGAGAAGGGACACTCTAAAGTAGACGATGCACTGTTTGCAAATGTCTTCAAAATTGTGTCCTCAATCGTCTTCTTCTTATTCGCTCGTGCTTTCAGATCATTTGCAAACTACTTATCACTCAAAAAGCCAACAACATTAATTTGTTTTTAACATCAATAAGCATCACAAGAAATGTCCATCATTCATCCTAATATTGATACTAGTGGCACCAACTTTCGGAAAATCTTTCCTAGAAGGTATAGATAGTTTTGCACTCGTTTTTACACATAAAAAAGTAACAGAAATAGTTGTGTAAAGAATGAAATAACAATAAGCATTTTGGTTGGACCATGGCGACGTATTTTGTCCCACAGGTAATGTTCCTGAGTTCCTGAAATGGTTCCTGGGCCCCGGGAAAAATGGGCTAATACACAGATCATTTACTTAAAATGCAGCTACTTGGAATTTTACACTCTCATTTTAGAATAAAAACATCATTCATCTTTCTGATGCTGCCTTGTATTCCAGTTGGATGTGCAACCATCCTGGAGCAACACAGTTCAGTTTAGCTCTGTAAGCTAACGTGGCACCCTCAAGAGCATTGATGTGTTAGTGTGAGCTGTTATGCCTTTTGAAATGACTGAAATATGTCACAGCGACACAAAAATAAAAAGCAGCTGAAAGCCTCACCAGGGACACATGACACAGGTGACGCAGTAGCGACACAAGACAAAAGACAAAGATATGACACGCCGTAGAAGCAGGAAGCGTCGAGACGCATGGGGCAAGACTTTTTAACGAGAGCTGAGAGATGAGGAAGCTGTGGATGGAGCGGTGCAGATAAAGAGAGGAGAGTCAGGGAAAAACATTTGTCCAACAGATGGGGGCAGTGACGAAACTCAAACCCTTTTACTTCTCTCACGGCAGACAGGGGAGTCTATGAATATCTCTCGGGATGAAAGGGTCTCGTCTTGGGAGATGAGCTGACATTGGGTTGACAGGACTGAGGGGGCGACGCTGCCTATTTTATCACTATAACCATAGGAGCCTAGCGTCTGGCCGAGCTTAATACAGCTCTGAGTCCTCATTTCTTTGTCCTTACAGGTGAGGGATTCCCAAATAAATCCCTGGGAGCAGGAACTGTTGCACAAAAAGGTGAAAAGAAGGGAGTAAAAGTCCACGAGAAGTCATTTCAGAGAAGAAGAAGGCATGTTCACAGGAGCTGGCTCGCATTTTAAGTGTAGGAGAGGAGAAGAAGAAAGGGAGGATAAAGGGGGGCGTGTTTAAGAAGTGTAGAGAGGCATGCTGGGAAGGGGGGAAGGGGGTACCTGTACGTGCGGTTCCTCTGATTAACGGATGCAGTGCGTGCAGGGCTCTGCTGGGGTTGCGCCATGTTGCGCGTCGGGCTCGAGACGTAGTCGTTAGGGACAACGGGTGGACGCACCGGCTCAAGCGTCCTATAGGGGGAGTGGCGCCTGCGAGAGGGTCAGGAGGACAGGAGGGCATCCACAGAGAAGTGTAGGGGAGGGGGGAGGAGGAGGAGAGCAAGAAACAAACAAGTGCAAACTTAAAAAATGGGGAATGAACATCGGGGTTGGCTGGGGTGAATCCACAGGCGGAGTCAGGACGAAACACTTTCGCTGCTGTCGGCTAAAAAACACACTTCCATCAGATGAACCCTGTATTTACATTTAGATGTTGGTCCCAAAGTTGGTCCCAGAAGGTTATATAAACTTTGCAATAGTGTGTAGATAAGATTGCAGGAGTCTGACTTCTGTATCGCTGAGTTTAGTAAAGGTTAAGTCACTTCAATTACAAGCTTGTTTAGTTCTTTTGTCCCACACAAAGAGACAATTTGGGTTTGAAACGTTGTGCTTTTCCTAATGTAATACAGGAGAAGATAACAGTGTTTGTTAGGAGTCCTTTGTCAAACAGAAATCACTAGAGCTGCCCCCTCTTGGTTCATTATTAGTTGATTTAATTGACAGATCTTTAAAACTGAGGTTCTCCACAAAGAGTCGACTAAGACCAAAACGACCTGTTAGTCGACTAATCGACTAAGAGGATGCAGCCCTGAACACCTTCCTACATATTCTCAACTAGAAACCTCAAATTCTTTAAATAAAAACACAGAAAGTGTTTTTAACCCGACAGCAGCGCTACGCTGATGATGTCCTCACTTTTAAAATGGGGAGGGAGAGGGGGGGGGGATAAAAACACAACCCTGAGATTTATTGATCTGGGCCTGAAAAGATGTACTGTCATGTCCCGGCCGACACAGCGGGGTGACCCGTCTCTGAGCACTGTTGCTATGGCGAAACGTTGCTATGGAGGAATATGGGGAAGCCAGGAGTGGGCGGGCTGGGGTCACAAACACACAAAGTAAATTTGAAAAACAAACAAGGAGGAATAACAGAAGATAAATTAAAAGTAAGATGTCCGCTCGTAGCCACAGGCTGCGGCAGAAGGTGCATCATGGAGCTGTGGTTGATCGGCATGCGTCTTGAAGGGACGGAGACACAAACACACACCTCTGATGGTCAATATGAAGGGATGGACACACTCAAGCACTCACAAACTCAAGACAGGCGTACACACACAGAAACACAAACAGCACTTGACACCCAGGAAGAACACAACATGTATGTCCCTGTGGGATAAGAGAGACCTTCAACAGTCAAACACAGAACAGAAAAACATCAAAAACACCTCCATCTCTGGGATCAAGAACAAGAACAATAGTAACAGGTTTAACCATTAATTCCACCCTTGGTATTAACACACAGAGAGACACTATCTGGGTGAGAAATGGACGCACAAATGCTACCTATTGTGGCTAATCAAGAGGAGGGATGTCACAAGAACCGATACTTCGGTACCAATTTCTGGTATCGTGGCATCCCTACAATTGATAGCTGCTGGTGGTGATTAGTACCCTGACTGTGACCTTTGTGATCACGTCCCTCCTGTCCCCTGACATTACACAAATGCCAATAAAAGGTTGGCAGATCTGAGAGCTCACCACCTGCACACGACGGTCGTCTAAGTCGCAACAGAAGGGGCTTTCGAAATCCAATTACATGCCTTCTTTATGTTTTATCAAACTGCTTGCTGAAATCTGACAGATTCATGTTTCCAGCAGCTTTTACTCTTGTAAAATGTCAGTGTTTTTAGCCTGAAGCGGCACGGTGGTGGCTGTGTGGTTAGTATCGTCATCTCACTGCAGGAAAGTTTGCTTTCAGGCTTCGGTACTTTATCAATGGAGTTTGCATTTTCCACTGGTTTCCTCCCACAGTCCACAGACATGCAAGTCAGAACTGACCACAATTAGAAATGCATTGGACTAAAATCAAATCTAAAACCTTTGTTAATGCATCAACATATTTGTAAGTGCTGCGTATATGAAACATAGCTAAACGTAAATAAGAGGTAAATAAGTCCTAACAAATTGGCAAAATGTCTATGAGGTATGTGCAGTATGTTTGCCTGCAATAAACTATAAAAGAGACAGATTTCAGCATGCAGTTTGGTGTGAAAAGAGAACAAATGAGGTTGAGATGCTTCTTAAAAAGGGATACTGTTGAACCGTCCTCGTCTCACCAGAACCGAAACAAAGTATAATACTGCGCTGAGAGCTGGCACTGAAGTGCACTTTAAACCACCCCCGAGGACACTAATTAAACAAGGAGGTAAAAGAGGTGGTGATGAAACTGGGAGCAACCCGGCCCGTCTGAAGGGCCACAAACACACAGCTACACTCGGCCTCTGACGGACTCTGCTCTCCATGCGTCCATCTGAAGACGCGTCACCGTTACATACCCAAGGGTCCCTTTCCCCGACAGTGGCGGGCTGGGGGGCTTCTGTGTGGGGGGGTTTGTGCGAGGGAGTCCACCTCCTCCTCCGGCCTTCATGTTCTGAGCGCTGGCCTAAGGGAGGAGAACATCGTTAACCCGAAGGACTTCAGAGACAGGAAAACATCACATCACAACAAAAGCCCGTCTTTAAAGGAAGTATTTAATATTTTGAGAATTATATTTATTCACTTTCATGCCACGAAGATCGATACCACTCTCTGGAGCCAGAAGACGCTCAGCTTAGCTCAGCATAAAGACTGGAAACAGGTGGAAACAGCTAGCCTGGCTCTGTCAAAAGGTGACAAATCCACCTACTTCTAGCACATCTATAACTCACTAATTAACACTAATATTTTGACAGATCCAGGTAACTGTTTCCCTCTGTTTCCAGTCTTTATGCTAAGCTAACTGTCACCAGCGTCACATTGACAGAAATTAGAGAGGTATCAATCTAATCATCTCTCTGTGGATAAGAAAACAAATAAGCACATTTCCCAAAAGAAAAACTAATAATTGAATATCAAACTAACTCATTAAAATGTAAAAGAAAGAAAGAAAAACAAAAAGACAGCTCTCACAGCAATTCAAAACACTTCAGAAATCACATTTGTTTGAGGCTCTTACTTTGAAAGTCTTACCTTAAACCTTTGCAACCACTACGGTTGATTAAAAAGATAAAATTAGGCAAGCAGAAAGAGAGAGAGATAGAAGAATAAATCAGAGGATTAGTGAGTGAAGGAGGAGAGAAAAACAATTATCCATGCACATAAAGACAAGCTGGTTAGATTCAGGCAACAATGGCTCAGTGTTAAAATCTGAGGAATTTGTTCTTTGAGACCTTTGTGAGGTTGAAGCTGAGAAGGAAAACAAGCTTCTCTTTGTGCAGGAAGTCAGCGGGAAACTAGCAAAATCAGCCACTTTCACCATTTTATTGAATAAAAAGATCACTGCAGAGGAACCTGTTAGCAGCAGCAGGTGATTTACAACAACAGAGAGTATATTTAGCAGAATTTATGTCCTGGGTGACATTAGTATCCCACAAGGCTGAATAGTCATTGATTTTTTTCTTACATTACTTGTCACTGAAACCCAGTAGTGATTGTTTGACCTCTGAATGTCCTTTCCATTAGATTTTATGCATGAATAACCCACATTAGTCCCACAACACAAACCCATTTCCAAATTTAACACTTCTTCAAAGACATTTTTAAGCTCTCATCACTCTGTAATTGATAAATATATTAAAATGTAAAATCACTCTAGAGCAGTGGTTCTCTACGGAGGACGGAACCTGCTAAAATAAAAAATGAATAAATAAATAAATAACTCAATAAATAAATAAATATGTCATTAGATGCAGCAAAAATAATATTAAAAATAAATGTAGCCATTAATTAATTGATAAAAAGTGACATAAATTGATATTTCTGTTTTAATTTGCTTCTTTATTTATTTATCTTTGTATTAATTCCCTTATTTATTTACTCTTCTGTTTGCCTTTCCCTTTTATTTATTGGTGTATTTATTTTATTAATTTTTTTTATTTCATTTTTATAAATGTGACATAAATAATATATACTATATATATGTAAATATGTTTAAAAACAAATAAAAAATAAATAAGAAATAAATGCTGATAAATCAATAAAGAAGCAAATAATGGCTACATTTATTTTTTATTATTTTTGCTACATTTAATGACATTATTTATTTTTAATGTAAATTTTAAATATAGTATATTTTAGTTTTTTCAATTTTTCAAGCTGTTGTAGTAATTTTTCTTAAGGAAACAATAAAAAGCATGATTCAGAAAGAGTGTTTCAATCAAATAGTGATAATTTTCTGAGGCCTGAAGAGCTCAAAATTCATAGTACTTTACACAAATAAGCAAAGATTAAAAAAGGTAGAAAAAAACAAACATAATTTGGTTTAGAAGAATTTTGTTTTATTATTTTCTACCCTATAATTAACTCCAGATAGGAAACCGCTGCTCTAGAGCAACTTAAACCCCTTATTTCAAAGATTGAGAATGATCAAATTAACTTTATAAACTGGCTTGTAGTTGTGTGTTTCCTATTTATTTCACTAGCAGGTTTTTAAATTACTACTAGTAATTCCTTCACTTTAAATACCATCACTAAAAAGCCAACAAAGCTTAATTAAGATCTTTTCATTCCTATTGGCAGCAGTGATTCAAGCACATAATTAAGTCTAATAGATCAAATTTATAGGGAAAAGAATAAAATGAGCACCTTGACTCCGTGGCCCATGTCGTCCAGCATGCTGTAGTCGATGGGCTTGCGGATGTAGCGCACAGGCCTCTCAGGATTGGCGGGGGCGATGATCTTGTGTGTGCGGGACGTGTTCTTGTTGGTGGTGAGGATGCCGATCTCCCGTCGGGCCACCTTCTCTTTGTGGATGTCCACCGTCTGAGAACGAGAGGATGTTTTCTTTAATATCATGTATTTCTACCACTTGTAACATGAATGTCTGTTTTAAATAAAGTCTTATACACCGACCTGTGAGATGTGGTTGATAGAGGACTCCATGCGGCGGAGCTGCGAGGCCTGGATGTCGAGCATCTGCAGGACATTGTTGGCCAGCGTGTTGATCAGGTAGGCTACGCTGGCCAGAGACTGGGTAGTGTAGTTCTTGGTCTCCTCCAGCGCCCTCTGCTTGTCTGGAGACTGAAGTAGAGAAAGGAGACATTTTAAAAGATGTATTTGCATTTTATAGTGTGCACAGAATGCCGTCTGTCCAAAGCGAGGACGGGGAAAAGTCTGCTTTTTGAAAATATTTATTTAAACATTTAAACCTTTGACCACAAGCTCTTTCTAAAATCATATCCCTGCACATCTATTATTATTTTAAAATATAAAGTTTAGCATCAAACCCAGCCTAAAATGAACCTTTGTCCCAGATGATGTAGTAAGAAAAGACTGAAAGTCACTAATTTCATGGATACTTTTCCATTTCTTTCTGTGGGTACCAGTGTAACAATTATTTTCATTATCGATTAATCTGCAGAATATTTTCTCAATTAATCAATTACTCTAAAAATTTCACATTTTCCCTGAGTGATATCATCGAAATGCTTTGTGTAGCTCCAAAATCCAAATATATTACAAAATATAATAATATTTTAGTAATAATATAATATAAAGTTACTGTCACTTTAGACTAAGAACAACAAACAAAAATATAATTAATTAAGAAAAGCAACAAAACCTCACAAATGACAAGCTGGAAATGGAAATGTTTGACATTTTTGCTTGAAAAATGACTAACGATTAATGTAAGTAATGCAACTCAGCAGCATAATGAAATGAAGATAATAAACTTCACAGTGAAAAACATACGGTGTTGAAATATTTAGCTGACTGCGATAGATTTTCTCACACAGTAAAAACACATTTCAGGTCAAATAAATCTCAGCATCTACAAACTAAACATTATTATTTTTGCTATAATTAAAGCAAATAACATAAAAATAACAACTTCCTGGTTTAAATGTGAACATAACACACACTTTGATTTAGAATATCTAAACTAAATATCATCCTTGTAGCACAGACTCAAAAATCCTTGAGCAGATATTCATCTACAAAATTAAACCACCAACGAGAACCTGAATGTAATTTGTTGCAGCAGGATGGAGGGAAACTGCTGAATCAAAGGTTTCAGTGCCAAGAAGTCACATTTTAAGTGAAAAACTTTAATGGGAAGTGAGCAACAGAGCTGCTGCAGCCGGTGTGAAAGGAAGGAAGACTTCTGAGGCAGCGTGGGCTCATCAACAGGAGCATCAAAGACCACACGGATCTGCTGATGTTTCTGCTGGGAAACTGAGTTCCTTACTGATACTGAATGTATCACAGCATTCAAGGTTGAGCTACTACAGCATACGAGTACTTCATTATTTAAGTTAAAGTATACCTATTTACTATAATGCACTGCAAAAATGCAAAAAAATAGCTTGTTCTCGCTTCTAAAATGTAAAGATTTGCAGCATTAATTCAACTAACGATTATTTTCCTTGTCAATTAATCTGTTGATTATTTTCTCGTTTAATCGATTCGTTGTTTGGTCTATAAAATGTCAGAAAATGGTGAAAAATGTGGAACAGTGTTTCCCAAAACCCAAGATGACATCCTCAAATGTCTTGTTTTGTCCACAACTTAAAGATATTCAGTTTACAAAATTTTGAAAACATGTTAAATGTAAATCACGAAATGGGAAGAATCACGTCTGTAAAACACAGTAGATTCAAGCTGAATCTTTATAATCTGATCTGATATTTTTTGGCTAAAGTGATATTAAATAATTATAAACAAGAGACAGCACAATAAAGCAACAGCAGGGGTTGTCCCCGCTAGTTGAAACATGCTCTGTGATGACATCTTTTTTATGTGATGCAAGATAAATTCACAATCCATTGCAACAAATCATCAAACGCAGCCCACAAACAAACAGCATCATTTAAAAGGAGTGTTGAGGGTGCAGCACTGTCGGAGTATGAAGACAAACAGGTTATGTGGCTGAAGTCATGAGTATAGCTGCAACCTGCAGGGCAGATATGACATTTTGATCTACCTGCTACACTCAGCTAATAGACTGGTGATACAGTTTTTGGAAGGAGAGGATGGATGCATGGACCTGCAAGCTGCTAGCCACAGTGATATTGTATATTATGCCTGAGGTTAGTGGCTGAAAATAAAGGGAAATTCACACTATAACAGCCTAGTTGGTGCATTTTTGTTGTTCTTCAATCAGATTTTTTCTCTCCTGATACCAATATCTCAACTCAGGATATATTATTGGTCTCTTTTCCCTCGATATTTAAACTCTGTACACTGTGTGGAACTCATTTATGTAAGGTAACATGATGGCAGGGATTGCTGTGACACCTATAACTGATAGAGGAAACACTGAATTATATGTCACTGATGAATAAACTGTATTTAATATTGATCGGTCACATCTGGCTGATATCAGATGCTCTTAATGAGGTCAGTATTGGCTCTGATATTGATTTAGCAGATCATTTAGGTGCATCCTTATTGTTAAATTGAAATTTCTTTATCAAATTTAAGGCTAAAAAACTCCTACAAAAGGTCAAAAATAAATTACTGCCTGGAAATATCTACTTAAACATGCCTATAAGTTGTTTAAAATGAGTCAAAATCAATATGTTTTGGAAGGAAAATGCATGTTTATGTTGTTTTGTTTTCTACTGTCCTGTTTTGTAGGAAGTCATTTTAATTTTTGTGGTTTGATAATTTCCCTTAATTGTTTGTGTAATTATTTACAGATTGTGTAATTATTTAAATGTCAAAGTAGCTGGCCAAACATGAATGATTAGATATAATTTGCTCCAAAAGGGTGTTACTAGCTGAAAATGCTTCTGTAATGTAGAGCTGCAACGATTAATTGATTAGTTGTCAACAATTAAATTAATCGCCAACTATTTTGATAATTGATAAATCAGTTTGAGTAATTTCTTAAGAAAAAAAATAATCTGAATGAAAAAAGACAAACTTACTCCTCAGGTGGTTGTTGAAAGTACACACCTTTAAAGTAAATTACAACATGTCATCTTCCTGGAATAACTTAAGCATCATACTTAATACTCAAGGATCTATATAAGACACAATAGTTTTCGTTAGAGTAAGTTAACGCGATAATAATAATAATGCATTAACGCAACTTGTGATTTTTAGGTTGTAGTGGGCTCAGTTTTAAAGCTAGAGTGAAGATACTGGTATCATATGAAACTAGAAAAACCTGAAGAATACATCGGTACTGCTAAATTTTGGCGAGGAAAAATTGTCATGGCCATTTTCAAAGGGGTCCCTTGACCTCTGACCTCAAGATATGTGAATGAAAATGGGTTTTATGGGTACCCACAAGTCTCCCCTTTACAAACATGTCCACTTTATGATAATCACATGCAGTTTGGGGCAAGTCATAGTCAAGTCAGCACACTGACACACTGGCAGCTGTTGAGCTTGAGGGTTTCTGAACAATATTTGTCATTGTTTTGTGTTGTTAATTGATTTCCAATAATAAATATACACATACATTAGCATAAAGCAGCATATTTGCCCACTCCCATGTTGATAAGAGCATTAAATACTTGACAAATCTCCCTTTACGGTACATTTTAAACAGAGAAAAAATGCGCAAATAATTAATAATTAATTGATTGACAGCCCTAGTTTGTGTATTTGAAGAATGCATGCACTCTTGTGAAGTTCAACAAGTGTCCATTCCTGACTTTAAAGATAGACATGACGAGGCAAAGATGTGAATTAGAAGTGAAATATTGCACTAAATATCCCTTTTTGTCAAATACAAGCTGATCTATAAGTGGTAATACCCATCTGACAGCAGACATGAGGTGAGAGGAAAAACGAGGGCATCCTGCCAGACAAGCATCCTGCCAGACATGACAACATGAGCCCTCACAGGGCAACCTGTCAGACCTGATCAGCCCTGTTCATTATGTCATAAATTCACTATAACACTTTGTCAAAACACCTCACTGCTATGTGATCCCAAATGTCAACAATAGGCATGCAAAACATGGGATGTGACAAAGCTCAGGTGACCAAAACTGCTCCCACCTGCAGCATACTACATCAAAAAAAGCTCATTCACACGAGCTAAAATACTACGAAAGATGAATCATGTGAGAAACCTGTCAGACCTGATTAGCCCTGTTCATCATGTCATTAATTCACTATAAAACTTTGTCAAAACACCTCACTGCTATGTTATCCCAAATGTCAATAACAGGCCTGCAAAACATGGGATGTCACAGACCATACCCATTTTAAATGACTGTTATTTAGAGGAACTTTAAGATATGTTGTATTGCTATAATCCTATGTATTTATATGGTTCTTATTTAAACTTGTCCCTCCAACTGCCCCATGCCTTTAATATGTTTCCTTTGACTTAACTAATTATTGGTTGTCTGTTGTATGTATGGACTGGGAATGCCACAAATGGATTGCCCCTTTGGGGATAAATAAAGTTGTCTGAACTGAACTGAATTGAATTGAAAACATGGGATGTGACAAAGCTCAGGTGACCAAAAACTGCTCCCCACCTGCAGCATACTACAAATCAAAAAAGCTCATTCACAAAAGCTAAAATACTATGAAAGATGAATCATGTGAGAAACCTGTCAGACTTGATCAGCCCTGTTCATCATGTCATAAATTCACTATAAAACTTTGTCAAAACACCTCACTGCTATGTTATCCCAAATGTCAATAACAGGTCTGCAAAACATGGGATGTCACAGACCATACCCATTTTAAATGACTTTAAGATATGTTGTTCTCATATATTGTTTCTTATTTTTGGGGTTTTATTGCTATAATCCTATGTATTTATATGGTTCTTATTTTAACTTGTCCCTCCAACTTGTCCCCCCCCCATGCCTTTAATATGTTTCCTTTGACTTAACTTATTATTGGTTGTCTGTTGTATGTATGGACTGGGAATGCCACAAATGGATTGCCCCCTTGGGGATAAATAAAGTTGTCTGAACATGATCTGAAAACATGGGATGTGACAAAGCTCAGGTGACCAAAAACTGCTCCCACCTGCAGCATACTACAAATCAAAAAAGCTCATTCACAAAACCTAAAATACTATGCAAGATAAATCAAATGTGAGATGCAACATCTTCCCCCCCAGCTTGAAGAGCAATAATGCATGAATGAATTGAAGCATTTTCAGGGGATTTAAAGCCCATAAATCACGTGTATTATGTAGCTTGCAAGGTCCAGCATCATAAATCAGTGTGCTGTTGGTTAACACAGTCAAACCAGAGCTCATCACAGATTAATCTGGCTGGATATCACCTCCAACATCTGCATGATCAGCTGGCTTTGATTGATCCCACAGGAGAGAGAGCAGATAAATCGATTTTGGTTGTTTAGTTAGACCATTGGTGGTGAAGCTAGCTAGCAAGCAAGGCTAGCACACGAATAATTGTAACTTACAAGCCACAAAAACACCTTTATATGGATGGAAATATGCACCTTTACATCACCTGGATGCTTATTGACATGAATGACCATCACATCAGCTAGCCTAGCAACAGATAGCCTAGCAACAGCTAGCCTAGCAACTAGCCTAGCAACAGCTAGCCTAGCCACTAGCTCGCCTCTCTCCGTTCATAAAAACACACCATATTTGTCTTTTTCTTCACATATTCCGCAGCTCACCTGTACATAGTTGCTCTCGCAGTACTCCGCGACTCTTTCCAGGTTAGTAAAGCTGTCTAGTAGAGCGCTTCGTCCGGCTGGAATCTCCTCTTCCAGTAGCATTTGTAGCTCCGCCATCTTCACATCTTTAGCCGGAGCGCTGTGTGTGTGTAGTGGGGCGGGATCTCCCAGCAGCCACCGCGGCAGAGTGAGGTACTGCAGGGCTCTCCCAGCAGCAGAGAGGAGGGGATCCCAACTTTAATTATATTTATTTAAAAATAATAAATGTAGTTATATGGTTTTCAATATAGGTTTAATATAATCACATTTTTAAAAAAAATTTCCACCAACTCAGTTAATAAAATACTGGTATAAAACTATTTATAGGCCTTAGGCCGTATGTCAGAGGTCAGCACCCTGCGTCTGTTTATTTACTCTCCAGTGGCTCCCTGTGGATTTTTTAAAAATTAGTGGAAATGAATCACTGTTTTATGTTTACATTTGCAGTTTTATTTATTATTGTTGTAGGTCTATGGTACGACGGTACGACAGTCATGATATTACGAGAAAAAAGGCGTAATATTATGAGAATAAAGTCAGAAGTTTAAGAGAAAAAAGTCATAATATTAGTATACACATTTATAGTAGTATAGTAGTAGATTTGCGTGTTATTTTCTTTTTTTCTCGTAAAGTTATGACTTTATTCTCGTAATATTACGATTTTCTTTCTCTTAAAGTGATGACTTTATTCTGTTAATATTGCGACTTTTTTCTCGTTAAGTTGTGACCTTATTCTTGTAATATTACAACCTTTTTTTTCGTAAACCTATGACTTTATTCTCGTAATATTACTACTTTTTTCTCGTAAAGTTATGACTTTATTCTGGTAATATTGCGACTTTATTCTTGAAATCTCAGATTTTGTTTTCCCTCAATGTGGCCCCATACCTCACTGCAAATGTTTTGCGGCTCCAGACAGATTTTTTTTTTTTTTTTGCCTAAAATGTCTCTTTTGATAGTAAAGGTTGCTGACCCCTGCCCTAGGCCCTTAGGAAATAAATTAGCTAGTTAGCAAGTATGTTTGTGATACGTAATTAAAGTCTGAATGTCAAATTTATAACTGTTACAAACTCATGAATATATATTCAAGTCACATGCTTTTTTTAATGATATAACACAGAATAATAATAATAATAATATAATGAAAATATAAATAAATAAATAATAATAATAATAATAATCAACATTAATATTTAGGAAGACATATAGCCTACATTTTATTTGATGGGGGCGGTAAGGGACCTGGATAATGGATAGGGGGGCGCTAGCCCAAAAAAGGTTGAGAACCACTGCCCTAGGGTGTTCCCTTTTTTATTCTTTTATCACTCCCTCTCTAGTAACAGAGCAGCAGATCATGTGATCACGCACACAGTGTTGCCCAAGGGCCCTTCAGAAGCACATGTATTAGCTGATAAAGGGCGTCTGTAATAATTCATTCAGTTAAAAAATTACCATATGCAGGCTGAAACCGGATTTATAACACGTGGCACTGCCTTTTTCTCCACTGATGCAAATTAAAAAAATATTTGATGTAGGAAAAGAATGACACAAACGCTCAAAAAGACTCATACATATTTAATAATATGTAAGATGTTTTAAAAATGAAATGTTTAAATGCCACGTGGGCCATATAAATGCTCCCGTTATTGGGGATTTTGACTCAAGGCAGCTGTACTAGAAATTATTGGAAAAACATCTGGCAGTACAAGTCGTTTTACTCTACATCGTAGAGTATTAAACCTCTATTATTACACGGCTTTGTTGAATACTCGATTCTGATTGGTCAATCACGGCGTTCTATAAAGAAATAACAGACTGTTGCTACGTATAATAGGCCATTGCTATGGGCACAGTTCTGATGTTGGACTCTGGCAGATCATTTTTGTGTCAAATTATGGATTTCTTAAGTAAGTAGTCGTATTATAAGCGGGATAATGTACAGCTAGCCGGTCATTATTGTCTAATAAACCCCCTTCAGGGCGATGCTAGAGTGTGTCAGGTACATTATCCCTTACTTAACAGATTTCAACAAGTGCACATCTGACCTGTGATCAGACAAGATAATAATGTGCTTAAGGCCTCAGATTACTGTATAGTAAAAAGCACCAGAAAGGGTTGTTTTTAAAAAGATAAGTTCTAGCTTCTCCTGCTGACGGTGATCCAGGTTTCGTCCTTGGGTTTGGACACCAGCTCGGACCGGACCTCCATGACCTGTCCCTTCAACGGGTGAAGCTTCAGCTGGCGCACCAGCGTGCTGAGCAGGACGGTAGCGACAGTGTAGGCGAACCTGTCAGAGAGACCAAATATAATCGATTGTAAAAATTTAATTAAAAACTCTTACCTCTAGAACATCCAAAGTCAAATTAGCTTTTTTTTTTACAGCTCAAGGAAAGAATGGTCTCAAAATTTCTACAAGCTGTTTTGGAGCTAAATGGCCGCACTGTGGGTCCAGAAGTACAATATGTTTCCGTTCTTCTCATCATTAGCTCAGTCTACGTTCAGAGGGATAATAATGATTCAAAGTGAGTCTTTACCTGAGCTCTGGGCAGGTTTGATTCCCTGAGAATCCAAGCAGACAGAAGCTCTTCGTGGCTGATTCCTCCTCAAAACGATCCGGGTCAAACCTGAGGGACGGCACAGTTAATTTGGACGAATCAATATTTTAAACCTGCAAGATAAACTTCACTCTGTGATGCTATCATATTATTTTAACTTTTTAACATTTGTTCAGTGTGTTACCGGATCCCCTTGTATTATTGTTTAATATTATTTTAGTGGCGTCTCTGGAAAGAAGCTGTTTTAGATTTAGTTTTAGATGGCAGCCTTGTATCAAGATTGTTATAGTAAAATAAAAATAAAACAAACAGTGAAAAATATTTTTAGTAAACTGGAACTAAATAAAAACAATATCCTTTAAGAAAATCTAAATTGAAATGAAATTTCCTAGTTAAAAAAACTATTTAAAATAAAATAAAACGTTTTTTTTTTTAGTTTTTTAGCTTTAATATGTCACTACCGAAAAAAACTATGAATTTCCGTCAACTTTCGTGACGTTGGACACTAAAGCTGCGCAAAGATAAAACATTAAACATTACGGACATTCCCCCACAGTTCTCCAACCATGTATTTTAACATTACACTATAGCTGGCCCTCACAAAAACATACTAAAACTACTATAAAACTAAAAACCTGAAACTAAAACGAGCAAACACACTCTGAAAACTAAACTAAAATGAAATAGAAAAGTCAAAACTAAACTAAAATAAAGACTAAGTTTGAAATGAATTGATGAACATGTGAAGAGTAAATGTTAATGTATGTAAAGGGAACCTGTATGGGGTGCTCCAGGTGTCACAATCTTGCAGGACCACTCCCAACGCGTAGATGACCAGAGTCTGAAATATGGCAGAAGAAGAAAAAACATTTCTTTTCATAACCCCTTTACAAGCTGCATAATTATTGTTTTTCTTTTTGATGGCTTCTCTAATAATTTTGTGATGAGCTGAAGAGAAATACCCAGACAGAGTGCCACAGAAAGCAGGAAACCAGATACCTCTTTGGGGATGACATGCTGATCGACTTTGCCCTCCACTCCCTGAAGCCGAGCCGCGACGGGGGTCAGCTTGGCAGTCCTCACCGTCTCGTTGAGGACCTGCTGGCAGTATCTGCCCAAGGATAGAAATGTGATAAGATCAAGGTTATCGAACGCACCAACCAACGTGCCTGGATGAGCATAAATAGGTAGGACGAAGTACCTTTAAAACTATGATATTGAGTTATTACACCACAATACGGCAAATCTGTGTGATTTTTCAAAACACAGTGACGACATGCCAGGCGTCTATTCTGAGATTCTGGATTAAAGCCAGCCAAAGATCTTACCTGAGCTGAGGGATCTTGTCCAAGGAAACTGGGTCCGAACCCAAAACCTCGTCCAGCTCCTGGTACAGTTTGTCCTGAACTTCCTCTGAGGTGGACAGGAAGTGCAGCGCCCAGATACACACTGACAAAACACAACATTTTATATTTAAAAGGTACAGTGTGTAGGATCTGGTGACATCTAGCGGTGAGGTTGCAGATTACAACCAACTGAAACTTCTCCCGTGTTCCAAGCGTGTCGGAGAACTACGGTGGCCGACGCTAAAATGCGGATGTCCATTTCTAAAGCCAGTGTTCGGTTTGTCCGTTCTCAGCTACTGTAGAAACATGGTGGACCCTGTGAAGAGGACCCGCTCCCTATGTAGATAAAAACAGCTCATTCTAAGGTAACGAAAACACAACGATTCTTAATTTCAGGTGATTATACACTAAAGAAAACATACTTATCAATATTACATTACATTTCTGTTAATAGTTCCCCCAAAATGCTACACACTGGTCCTTTAAGGTTCAAGGATTCAGGCGAAAAAGAAGCATTTTGGGGTTTGATATCAATCAGTCAATAGACAGAGAAGTGATCTGCACTCGTCACTTACAGTTGGCAGTGATGACGCATCCGGACAAAGTGAAAACCATAGAGTCCTCCATGATCTGAAACAAACAGAAAAACTAATTTTAGTAATTTTTTTGGGAATCTTTCAGTCGCCTTTTGGGTTTTAAACTAGAATAGGTGATGTCATCAGTATTCACCTGTCGTTCTGTGAGGCTGGACTGAAGCAGAGAGTCCACAAACGCCGTCTGCTTCCTCTGGGCTTTTCTCTCCTTCGCCACTGACAGCAACACGGACTCCATCTCTGACAGAGCTGAACAAAACATAAAAAAAGAGAAAATCTAAGTTACTTTTTCACAGTTTTGGCATGACCACTTGAGTTACAAGTTAAAAAGACTGCAATTCAAGCATCCACCTTGCTTTCCAGCCCTTCAGACAGCATCCACAATTAACTCCGGCAAACATCAAGCCCCAGTAACAACCGTCCTTGGCAGATAAATCAATAAAAGTCCCCCAAAACAGTGGCCGTGCACAGTCTTTATCTGCTCTCAGACTAGAGCTGTCAAGCTGCTCTACACACAGAGAGATCATATCTGAGCCTCTGCAAACTTTCCCTCCTGTTTCTCCACGGACGAACGCCAGCAGAAGCCAACGCTGCTCCCACATGTCAACACGCAGCAGATGTGAGACACCAAGACGAAAACTAGACTCACTATAGTGATCCTTCAACAACTCTAAATATATGACGTCAGTTCTGTTAAAGCTGAGCATGACGCAAACCTCACTCACCCTTCTCATAATGTCCTTTTCTGCTGGAGCTCTTCTCCAGGGAGCCGTCCAAGTAGCCTTTCCCAATTTCTGACCAGATCTGGTGAGTTGGAAGAAGGGAAAAACAAACTCAAGTGACCCATTTCAGCAGACATTTAACAGGCCAAATGACCCCGAAGCACTGGACACCCACAGGAGCAGAGAAAAAGACCAGAATGCAATGCACAAAAGCAGCTAGGTGGTGTTATCTCACCGCGTCGTGGTTCTTGCGGAAGGAAAGGACCTCAGCGTCGTCTCCGAAGCTCTCGCCCAGAGCCAGCTGGGTGACGGTCTTCATGGCCAGACCCAGCAGGTGGGCACACAGAGGGGTGTGCTGAGACTCCGGGAACGACTTCCACTTTCCCACAAGCTCCTCCACCAGCTACGGAAAAGAAGGAAATATGTCTGAATGCTGTATTTCAGTAGTGAATATGTCTTTTTATGAGTTATACAAACCTTGAGCACAAGAGGGAAGTTGTTCTTCAGCGTGTTGTTGATGGCACTCTCGTACACCTTTTTCCTTATCACTGTCTCGGCGGCCCCGCCTCCCATTCCTGACTGGTAACCTAGCAACGACTTCAGCATCGTCTCAAAGGAGTCAGCTGAGAAGAGCATACATTGAGAAAGGCCTCTGTTAAGTCTTCGTTTAGTTGGACAATAGTCAAAATCCAAGCAGCATGGGAAATACTGGAGCACTCACTGGTGTGGTTGGGGTTGATGTGTTGCCGTAGCTGGTTCACAGATCCCAGGCTGACCACCGGCCGACTGCCGAACCAGAACGACGCCACAGACCCAAACTCCTGATGCAGACTGATGAGGAACTCGTGCAGACTGCCTTTGTTGATGATGTCCTGCAGGTTCCCATCCCTGAGAGAGAACAGACAGCAATGATGTATATGTGCAATTATTTTGTAAGTCTGTCAGCTGCAAAACTTTAGAAAACTGTTAAAACTGCAATCAATAACATAGCTTACACACATGCTTTATGTTAAAGAACAGTAACTTTGTCATCATATACAATATTTTATTTGTTTTAATGTAATAAACTCTTAAGGAGCAACTTATAAATGACAGGACTTGTAGAGGGAGACTTACTTCTCATCTGTAGGATTGAGACCTGGGACACCAGAGGCCCTTCTGGATGACTGAAAACATGATTAGAAATTGCATTTATTTATACATTTTTGACAACATATATAGACAATATAGTGCACTTTCTACCCTGGTGTTCACACACACATTTACTGTCTGCTCTGATGAGTTTAAAGGTGCAGCTAGAGACAATACATTAGTGTTCCATTCAGTAATATGGAATCTCATTGAAAAACATGTCAATTTAAGGCTTCCTCACTTAAAAGCAATCACACACATTGTTTGGCAACATAACTTTTATCATCTGATCAATTCTGAAGGTCTTTTGGTAAAATCGGCATACAAATGGTGTTTTTCACAGCATGCATTTTTAAGAAATGAACTTAAATAGCTAGTTTGTATAAACAGATCATGGTGCTCGTTACCGCCCATCGCGCATCGTTAAACTTGTATTTCACTGATCTAGTTTGTTGATTAATGTGTTTAATGTACGCCGAATTGAGGGAAATAGTCTAACAATTCGTTTAAGATGTTAAATTATGTTGTAGGAGACGTTTTCGCTTAGCAGTGAGCAAAGGAATATTAAATTAGCACTTTTATGAATGGAATCTGGTGTAGCAACTTAGCTTGTTGTTACTTACCGGATATAAATACAAAACAGCGCCAACTAAAATGATAACAAAGGTCACAGCAAAGATGGCAAAGTCCAGCATGACTTCTTGCACTATTTTGTTAACTTTTCCTCATAAATATCTGGAGATTTCCACCAAAACTGATAAGAGACAGACACACTGCTACCACGTCAACACGCCTCTCTGTGTTCCACTACACGGTCTGGATGGCAGGCAGAGCACACTAGTCAACTTCAGAAGGAATCGATGGGTGAGATCTATACTTCCAAGGGATAAATAAACAATAAAAATCCATTAAAAAATAAATAAAAATAATAAAAATAAATACATAAATAAATACATAAAAAAATAAATAAATAAATAAAAAGAGAAAATTAAACAGAAGAGTAAATAAATATGGGAATTAATACAAAGATAAATAAATAAAGAAGCAAATTAAAACAGAAATATCAATTTATGCCACTTTCTATCTATTAATTAATGGCTTTATTTAGATTATTCAATCACAAATTAATTTATTTATTGAGTAATTTATTTATTTATTTTTTAAGGTAACATAAGGCAACCCTTAATACTTTTTAAATACTTTTTTGAGAGTGTTTCAATCAGCTTAGTACAATTATGCATGTGATTATTGTATCTAATGAAGATTTATGATAAGGTCACATTTGGTACAGATTCACCTAATGTATGAACAGGTTTTAAGCATAGGCACCTAATTCCTTTAGAATGTAATAAAGAGGCATTGTTGTATTTGTTGGATAAATATTTATAAAGACACGAGCACATTCATGTTTCAAAAATACAAAAATAATCTACAACACATTCAGAGTTCACTGCCAAAATACAGTGCAAAAAGATATGTGCAAAATGACAATAAAGCAGTTATTGTTTCTCAGGCGGTCACTTCTGATTTGTCCTCTGGCTTGGGAGGCTCAATCTCCATGGCCTCCAGATAAACTGAGGAAGAAGGAAATACAGAAATACAATAAACTCATTTTTCTTTCTTTTTAAAATTGTCTTAAGGTGGATTTGCAGACTATTCTCTCTCTTACTCAGAGTATAGTCTGTTTCTGGTCCGGTGGCAATGAAGATCCAGGCCAGCCCCACCAGCAAAGCCACCACCAGGTTGACTGTCACCCATGGGTGGAGAATCTGGTGCTCCAACCCTGGTGGCCTGGAGAAGAGAAAGGAGAGTGTCATGCATCATATCTAGGCTTCATAGTAAGATAGAAATGATTCCAGCGAGCTCACCATAATGTCGTGTTGTGGGATGGGTACAGGTTGATTCGATCGCTGGTCATCTGCTGGCTCAGACTGAGGACTAACGCTGAGAAGTACACTGCATGGAACCAGAAAGAGTGTGAATTGAAACCAAACAGATCACATCTGAAGTTAACGTGGAGATAATAGATAGTGTGGACTCACAGAAAGAGGCGAGAGCGACGGGGTTCAGTCTGGCGAGCTGCCGCAGAGCCTCAGAGCCTTGGGCCAGGTTCACTCTGAGAAAACAAGAGTTGATCTTTTTCAGCTGCATTCCTCTTCATACTTTTACACACAAACACATTTTTACTGAGCAGCTTCACTGGTTGTTCGTATGAGATCAACCAATCATCTCACTCAGCTCAGGAGCTTTACCTGTCGAAGGCGGCCACCGTGCTGATGGCGAGCAGCATGTAGAGCAGAGACTGGGCGGGGTACGCCAGGCTGTGGTACTGCTCCAGCAGGTTGGACAGAGCGGTGAGGTGCTGCCCGGCTAACATGTACACCACCACGATGTTCCACATGGCGTAGCCCGCCAGGAAGCCGTGGCAGTACAGACCGAACACCCTGCACCAGGAGAGGGGGGGCATTTAGGGAGGGGGAACACGCGCTTAAACATAATTGACATCGTATTGTGAAGATAGTTCACCTGAAGCCTTCGTGCACTCTAAGAGAAACGTCTCTGGTGGTCCAGAGCGGCTGAATGTTCTGGAAGTCCGGTATGTTTTCCATCTGGTCGCTGGTCTTCCTCCAGTCGGAGCGCTCAGCAGGCTGGAAACGCTCTGCACGCCAACACACAACAATTATTATTAATGCTGCTATTTAACACACTCGACCACATCTTCTTCTTCTTCGGTTACTCACTCGACTTCTCTATAAAGACTTTCCCCACCGGCTGGCTCTGACCGCCGGGGGCCGAGAACAGGGAATGCTGTGGGATGGGAGGAGGGGTGTCGGTGATAATGTCGTCCTCTTCTACGTCCAACTCATCGGGAAGCTGCGATTCAACAACCCTTGACTTCCTGAAATCACAAGAAAATGTTTTTATCAACAACATATTGTGTGATAATATGTCCAGTAATTGTTATTTTCTTACTTTTTCTTTCTGGGTTTTTTGACCACTTCTTCTCCATCGGAAGTCTGATCTGCTGCATCTCCGTTCGCCAGGTCGATTTGGTCATCGTCAAAATCTGAAACCATGAATTTACACATCTGTAAATGTCACGATGAACATCTGGGCCGCTCGTAGTTAAACACTAGTTACTAATACACAGATCGGCCATAGTGGCGGTCCTGTTTAAGAAGTGAAATTGTTTACTTATGATGGTCGAAAAGCCTCCAAAGTTCATCATTTACATCCAGATGAAACTACAACATTTGTTCTCAGTGTTTACCGATAGTGGCAGTTTTCTTTTTCTTCTTCCTCCTCTGCGGCGGTGCGTCCGTCGTGGTTTCAAGGGTGAGTTGCTCTCCGATCTCATGACCTTGACCTCCCATCTCCATCCCTTGATCTGAACAGGAAACAGAAGAAGGAGTGAAGAAACCTTCTGCGAGTAGTACATGTTCTTAACGTGATGGTTGTGCTTTCTACATTACAAAGCTCCGTTATAATGAACTTTTTAAATGAGGAGACTGAAGGTTTTCTCAATGGAAACCACACATATTTATTTAAGAAAACATTCTCACATGTGACACAGCTTTTAACTGAGAAGTATCTTGAGTATCTCAAGTATTGTAAAGTTTCACCGAATTAAAGGACAAGACCTTGTGAGGCTTCATGTTGGGGTGAACTAGCCCTTTAAATCCAGTGAAAAGTTTAAGATATGACAAATGAATCAGTGCAAACACAACCACTTGCGGTGCTGCACAGATGCAGATATGTGTTCATGTGTTACGTACCGTCCATATCGTCGACTCCATTCGTCTCCTTCCTCACCCTCTTCTTCTTATGTTTCGTTGCTGGCGCTTCTCCTGTAAAAACATAAATTAAGAAAAGTTAAATTAACTCAAAAGCTTCAGTAGAAAATATGAGCTCATCCGATCCTGACTCACCAGCTATGTCCTCACTTCGTGTTTCCACACGTCGGACAAAAGAGAGAAGAAGAAGTTTTGTTCAGTATAAATACTGCAGATTAAGACGTTATGTCACAGTAGATAAACACATTTACCAACAGTACCTCGGCATTGTGGGAAGACCTCGCTGTCCTCGCTTAGGAGACAAAAAGAGAAGCACAGGTCAGTTTTGTTCTTTGTGTTTGTTTATCTCATTTATCTCAGTTTCACCAAAGTATGAAAACCAGTAGGGATGATTCAGTTTTTTTTGAGAAAACTGAAATCAATGCTTTTCAAACCTTTTCAAGACTTAAAGATAGTCTGTTTAATGAACTGTTTTCACTCCTGGTATGTGTAAAAAGTATTTAATTAATTGGTTTTTACTCCTGCTAAACTGTAACTTAATTAACTGTTCTCACTCCTGGTACGTGCAAAATTGGAAAAAGAAGCTGATTTCAGTCCCTGTTTTCTACAACATTTATAAACCAAAAACAGGAATAAGTTAAATTCTGTGCAAAATCTTACAAGTTGAGCTATTATACAACCAACAACCATGACAAATCTGACACTTAGTTAGCAGTTAGTAAAATTGGATTAAGAAGGTCCCATCAAAAGCAGCATAAACACATTAACAAATTCCCTCTCCTCAGACACGTCGAGCCCAGATGTAAACAAAGAGTTTTAAAATTTAGACAAACATAGTGTGAGCTTTTCAGAAATGTCCAGTTACAGTCGGATAAGAGAAGTCCTTACCGTCGTATTTTTGGCCATCCCACTCAAGAATCAAGAGTAAGAGTGGAGAGCAGCGACACATAACATCCTGGCCGACCCTGTTAAACCCTCGGCTAAATCTGTGTTCATACATCCGCCAGGAACGGGGATTACTCGGGGCAGAGGTCAGACGACTCTTTCAGACTCTGAGTGAAGCGTCAAGGAAGTGCGTCCGTCTCTGAGATCTGGTTTAATCTTTCTGATGATGCTTCTTATAAACACCAACGGTGTTACTATACTCTGCTTTATTGTCCCTACATGCACTAGGACGACTTCTAAGGAACGTTTTTTGACAATTAACATATAAAAAGTTATATTTTTTTTAGGTGAGACATGATTTTTAGTCTGATATCACAGAGGTCTCATCTTCCAGCCTTGCCTAGGAAATCAGCGTAATTTTGTCCAAACTTTCACAAAATTTCCAGGTTAGTGATTTTGAGATTTCAAATGCCTGCCTGGCTTCATGGATTTATGTTATGTGTGTTAGTTATAAATGTATTTTCATTGCCTTTACTGTGTGTTTTAAGGCTGCAACAAATACTTGTTTCCTAATCAGATAATCTGTTGCCAACTTTTTCAATTAACAAATTAATTGTTTAAGCTTTAAAAATATAAGGATATAGTGAAATAGCTTGCTTTGTCTGACCAACAGTACAAAATACAACAATTTCATGCAAATTGTGCTGAAATTATTAGTTAAATCAACTGTATAACAACCTATTCTTCAGTTAGGTTTATTTTCTCTTTTATTAGTAAAAGTACCAACTATTTGATGCTTACACTTTCACAAATGTTCTTTTCTCAGTTTACTATAATTATAAATTGAGTAGTTTGGGTTTTGGTTGGTAGTTGTGGATTGGTTGGATGATGGGTTGAAGCGGAGCACAAATACAAATCAATTTAAAAAGCTATACAAAAAAGATATTTTTGGGAGTTATATGGTTGAGGAAGAGTTGTAAGGGTTGGTTTATATCTACTTTTAACTCCGGATGGATATGTGGGTTGTAAATAAACTTGGGATGCTGTTCATATATTTAATTTGGGATGTAAATAAATCTGGGATAGTTTATATATTATATTATCATTCTATTATATATGAGTTATTAGAGGAGAAGTGAGAAAGGGGTAGGGAAATATAAGTTTTACTTCTACCTACTCCTTTTTGGACACTATTACTCTTGTTTTGTTTGTTATTATCTGTTTTTCTTTATTTTTATGTTTGAAATAAAATCATTCATTTTAGAGTTTTGTGAATATATATTTAAATTAAAAATATTACAATACATTTATGCTTTTAAACAATTTAGTTTTGTGTTTTTTTTTTCTGTCACATATTTGCCTCATTTCTTAGAGTGGGGTCACATCTTCTGACGGACAGATTTCAGTGTAACACCTGTACCTTACAATGTAATGGAGGCCTTTATTTTAACATTAAATTAATATAAAACACTGTAAGGACACCAGGTGAGGTTAATAACACCTGGAGGAGTATGACTCACCTGTGGAAGAGGCGGGAGCTCCCTGGGTCGCATTTTCTATAATAAAAACACATAAACTGTTAGCAATATTTACAACTTCCGGTTATCTTTATTTAAGTAAATACAGTTAAACTATGAGATAATGGTGAGTTAGCGTTAGTTAGTATTGTTTAACACCAACGATAAGCCATAAAAAGTGCACTCAACACATTTATAAACATTACATTGTCGTCAAAATAGCATTTAATGCTACCTGCTACAGCTAGTTGCTATAGTTACCGTTATTTAAGAACATAAGATACCTTTGAGCGTCCCGTGTCCATTTATACACTTTCTCCTTTAAATATTCATCCAGTTAAATCATCTTTAGTCTATAAGTATATTTAAAAGCGAGTAAAACTCTTATTTATTACGATTATTTGCTTTGTTTACAAGCAGAAAGCTGTTACCCGGATGCATTTACGCGTAGCACACACCACTTCCTGTATCTTCTTCTTCTTTGAGGTTTATTGGCGGTTGACAAACAACGGTTTGGCGCATTACCGCCACCTCCTGGTGGAGTGTGGATCATTCTGGATAATAATTACTATATTAAAAAAAGAAATAAAATACAAATAGAAATAAAAATAAAAATAAAAATAAAAATAAAAAATAAAGAAAACAAACCTCATATTTTTCCAATCATATTAATTTGTCTAAGATACTGAAATAATGTTCTATAACACTCATTTAGTGATTTCTTTTGTAGAATATCTATTAAATGAAAGCGTACTTTAATCTCTTTGAGGCCTTCTTTCTTCCTCATATCTCTCACAATGCAACTGGACATGCTCCATTGGCAACTGTGAATCTCATTGTATTTAATACAATGATAATGAAGCTTTCTATTTTTCTATTCAATGTGTGAAGTGATTTTGGTGGTACTACACTGCATAATACTGAAGTTATTGAATATTTTCCCCATTAAAAATTCATCAAAATTATGCAAAAGCATATTTTTCCAAACTAAGTGTTGTAGTATAACTATGAGGAGATCATTGATGTGTGAAGTAATTTTGGTGGTACTACACTGTATAATACTGAAGTTATTGAATATTTTCCCCATTAAAAATTCAAAACAATTATGCAAAATAATATTTTTTCAAAGTAAATGTTGTAGTACAACCATGAGGAGATCACTGATGTGTGAAGTAATTTTGATGGTACTACCCTGTACATTACTGAAGTTATTGAATATTTTTCCCATTAAAAATTCACCAAAATTATGCAAAAGCATATTTTTCCAGACTAAGTGTTGTAGTACAACATAGTACGAGTTAATAAAAATATTCTCCTAGGGGGTCTTCGTACAAAACCAACAAAAAAGATGAATAAACTACATAAATGAATAAATACATTACTATCAGAAGTGGTTTATTAATGTCACAAACAGGTATAAATATTAAAATATAATTGCTTTTCTTGCACTTTTGCACATTATCACATTATTTTGGACACAACGTGTAATTTGTGCGCCCCAACACAGCTTTTTTGTTAATGTTTAGTAAACCTTTTTTTTGGCATGCAATGACACAATTTAGGTTATATCAAACCACAAAAGAAATTCAGAATGAAAAATAAAACATATAATAAGAAAACCACTTTGCTTTCTAGCATGTAAACATCAATTTGAAAAATGTCACAGTCTTTATTGCAGGTCTGTGTAAAAAGAGAGGGGAGCAGGGCAAGAAAGTGGTCGTCTGTGTTGCTCCAAAAAAGCACAGAAGAAGGTGCACTTAAGTTGTTTTAAGCTGTTTGAACTAGTAGTTAACAATTCCAGGGATTTCTTTGGGCTTTAGCTGCATCTTTATCTTTACCAGGTCAAACACACAGGGTCAAAATATGTAGATTTCTTTCATGCACTGCTCTCCTAAAACATGAAAATTGATTTACATGTTAAGATATTACAGTGAGGAATCTGTAAAATATAAATAATTGCTGCCATGATAACAGGGGTGACCTTTGGTCTCCGCCTCCGTCCTCTCTTATGTGGTGGTGGGTCGTATCCAGCTGGCGGGGACCCACTGCGGCTCGTCCTGCGCCTTCCTCATAGCCGTCAGCAACTGGACGCAGGAGTCCTGCAGCTCATCGTTGACGATCACGTGGTCGAAGAACTGACAGAAGTGAGACTCGATCTTCCGGGCGGATTCTTCCATCTCCTGGAAGTCTTCATCCTGTCGGAGGAAACAAAAGAACTGATTCAAGACTTGTGTTGTGTTATTATTTCTTTATCCCATTCCTTTTTCCTTTTACCTGATCTGTTTTATATTGATTTAAAATCTCAACCAAACATCTATTATCTGTTTGAGTGTCTCCACTAACATTGATTTTAATGTTTTGCCATCATAACATGCAAATAACTCCTGCCTTTACAACATTTAAACACCTCAAATCAAGAAGTAAAGTGTTCAGACACTGAAAACGTCTGTGTCAGTGTGGAATGTAAATAAAGGATGAATAATAAATAAAGGATAATTATTGGAAGGTCTTCCTGAGGTAAGAAATGCCGGCTTATAACAGATGGAAATACTACAATCTGTCCCTGGGGGAGTTTACCTTGAAGGGTCGGTTGACGTAGTAGTCGGTGGTGATGTACGAGTCCTCTCTGGTCTCCTTGAGGCGCTCCAGTGGAGGAGGCTTCACGTAGATGATGTAGGCCCTCAGCTCGTGGGTCCTCACCGCCTGAATGGCCTAAATGAAGAGATGAAACATTCACATTAAAGCTTTTCTGTGTAGATTGGAATCACAAACAAAAATACTAATTAGAGGTATTTTTCTTACGTTTGGATCGATGTCCATGACGCAGATCTTTCCGCTGTTTAAAACTTCCTTCACAGACTCGTTGCTGGTGCCGTAAAAATTCCCTTTGTACTCCCCGTACTCCAGAAACCTGCAGGACATCGTCAGTTTCTTAATCAAACACACAGGAATTACTAGAACTTGATGCTTAAAGATTCATTTCTGGATTCAGTTGACTTGTGAGGCGTCTCATTTATTATTCAGACAGTCGTACCTGTTGTTATACATCATGTTTTCGAAGATTTCTCTGCTGGTGAAGTGATATTCTCTGCCAGACTCCTCGTATCCTTTGGGTGCTCTGCTGGTGTCTGATGAAGGAGAAAGGAAACTTTTATAAAGAAATATGATATCGTTTCTCTCTGATACAATAATTCAACAGCTAAGAAGCTCAAGTCTTTTATGTGCTGTAATAAAGATTTGGGTAATTTAGTTGATTGTAAATCGGGTGGATGATAATGATTTGTACGTACGAGGTACGGCTCCCTGGAAGATGTTGGGGTTCATTTCAATTAAGCGCCTCCGAAGTTCATTCACACCCACGCCGGACGGACCTGAGGACATAATCATACATTTAATCACATTGAATTTGAAGTTTGAAATTTGTATTTGTATACATGTTTGGTAAGAAATACAAAGAGCGGTTGACTTGTTGGACCTAAGAGGGCGATGAGGCGTTGTGCATCCTGCGGGCGGCGCTGGTAGCGCACCACCTCCTCGTAGGGGCTGTTGATGGAGCTGGAGCAGCTGCTGGGGCAGCGGGCGAGGCAGGACGGCTGGGTGGTGCTGTGACACCGCCGCCGACACAGACGCATGCTGCGCCTGAAGCCCACTGAGAGGAAAATCAAAGTTCATCTTTAAGAAATGATCCATTCAAACTGTGAAATATAGAACATAACTGATATAAATGAGTTGTAATTGTGCAGGTAGGAGTCACGTTGTTACCTAAGTAGATCCCGTCAACGTTGGTACAGAAGTCATCCTCCTCTGGTGGAAGAGAATAAACACAAACACAGAAATCAATACAGATATTGGAAATATATTGTGAATTACAGTGATGACTGCAGCGGCCTCTGAACCATCTGAAGCATCAACTGACCTGATCTGAGCTCCTCTGATGTTTCCCCGTCAGACAGCCGGAGAGTTTGGAGAAGAAACAATAAGAAATGTTTGAGATTGAGGACGGGAGACGGAGTGACACCAAATTCAGAGTCCAAAAAAGATAGACTTACCTACCAGATTCAAAAGCCTCCTCATCTGACAGAAATGAAACAAACACACGGGAGGAAATTATTAATCACAGAGCAGCAAAGACGTGCAGCAAGTCTGCATATAAGAGATGAACTTTACCTGCTTCCACACATCTGTCATCGATGGCAAAAATGTCTTCCTCTGTGGGTGGAAAACTGAGTGTTATATCTGTGATACGACGTATAAATCATTTATAAACTACATGAAGTGTGATGTCCTCACCTTCCTCTACAGTGCTCACTTCAGTAAGCGTGGGGTGAAACACAGTGACATGTGAAGCCAGGTTAACACGGAGACTGTCGATTCTTTTAAGATACATTAAAGGTGAACTTACAGGTCTGTGTGCAGGCATGTGGCTGATAAGGCTGAGACCACCAGAACTCCCTCTGCTTCCTGTTACAACACAAACAACACACTAAATACAACTTTATACATATTATTGTTATTAAAAACATGATTCACATAAGACATGAATTAATTCTTATAGCTGATAAATATTTCCTGCAGCAGTCACCCTTTATGTTTCTTAGACGTCAGCAGAGATAAACCTATAAAAGCTCAATGAAAAGTTATTAATTAAAACATAACGACTGGGCAGCAGTGGGAATTTGTGAAGCATAAAAAACATCCCAGTAAATACGAAAAGCATGTTGTGTGCTGACCGTTTGAGCAGGCTGGTGGAGGGGATGAGGCCGGCGCAGGCCGTGTTGCAGGGCAGTTTCTTGGCCTGCCACCAGAGAGCGTCCGTCTGGTCCACGATCTCCAGGACGTCGCCTTTCCTGAAGCTCATACCGGCGTCGGCGCAGGGGATGGCGGGGTCCTGCTGGGGGCTGTAGTCGGTCATGGCCCGCACGTACAGCTGACAGAAGACAGGTTGGTTTAATATGATGATTATATGATTTGAATGTGTGAATAGATGATGATTTACCATCGTCTGGTTGTGGACCGGCCTCTCTGTGATGGGAACCACCTTGAACATGATGGTGCCTTGTGATCTCGCTTGCTGATTGGTTGGAAAGAAACAACATGGACTCATTAGCAGACATTAATGACTCGTAGACTCATCAGTTTTATTCACTGTAAAACATGAACCTGGTTTGACTTTAACTCTTGTGCATCGCTTTAAAAAAGAAAAACTGCCATCAAATTATATATTAATATTATTTTCTACTTTCACTGAGTTAAATATCTTCTTTTTTGTTTTTCACAGTCTGGGATAATGATTAGCAACAACATTTATTAATCATTAAATATTATTATAATTTATATCAGATTAAAAAAAACTCCCACTTGTTACTTTAGAGGACACAAATTATCCTCTTCCTAAAACTGCTATAAAAATACTATATATTAATATTATTTTCTACTTTCACTGAGTTAAATATTTTAACTAACATCAGTCCTGATCATAACGACCAAATATTCATTAATTTTCTTTTTTTAACCCTTTAAATGCCACTTTGTTTACATAATGCCACTGTTGATTTTTTATTAAATAAAGTTATTGAAGATTGTTGTGGTAGAGGGTTGCTTAGCTTGTCGCCGAACTTAAAGTTGAATAAATTGCCCTTTTGTTTTACTTCATTAATACTATTTGACTCACTGAACAAATCAGGGATGTGAGCGCTGATTCAGAAGTTTGGAAAAAGACAATTTGGCTTTCAAGACCGTATACATGGAGGAGGGAAAAGGATATACTACACAAAATATGAATATAATAAAACATGCGGTCTCATTTTACAGTTAAAAATTACGTACCACAACTTGGATGACTTGCTCAGGCTCCATCCCGTCCACAGGAAATCCGTTCACCTCTATGATCCTGTCCCCTGCGTGGAGCAGACCTACACACAGGAATACAAAGAAAACATTACAAATAGGGCATCAACTTTACATTTCCTCTAACATAGTTAACTTTAAATTAGGGCTGTCAATCGATTAAAATAGTTAATCGTGATTAAAAGCACATTTTTTATCTGTTCAAAATGTACCTTAAAGGGAGATTTGTCAAACTGCCTCCAAACTGCATGTGATTATCATAAAGTGGGCATGTCTGTAAAGGGGAGACTCGTGGGTACCCTATTTACATTCACATATCTGGAGGTCAGAGGTCAAAGGACCTCTTTGAAAATGGCAATGACAGTTTTTCCTCCCTAAAATGTAGCATCAGTTTGGAGCGTTATTTAACCTCCTTCACGACGAGCTAGTATGACATGGTTGGTACCGATTGATTCCTTACATTTGCTAGTTTCATATGATGCCAGTATCTTAGTATAGTAGCTTTAAAAATGAGCCCACTACAACCTTAACTATGACAGCCCTACTCTAAAGTGATTCTTTCAGTGTGTGAAAGTCTCCAAAACCTGGTTATTTCTAAATTTACATAAAAATGCACAGCTACCTATTTATATTATGTCTTTTTGTTTTCTATATTTACCTTACGTATAATATAATATACTGTAAATTAGGTTAGAGAGTATAAACAAGACTAAAAATGTGCATAATTAACAGGAAATGCAACAAAATTTCAGTCCAGTTTTCTCAGTTTTTAAAAGGGTAGCACTCTCTCAGTTATTACTTTGTCATATCACCAACATATCATAAATACAATAAAATCATTTCTACTTCTACTGCGATATACAAGAGAAAAGAGAGAGAGATAAAGGCTCACCACTCCGATCAGCCAGCCCTCCATGAATCACCCGAGCAACAAAGATCTCCCCTGAGATCTCGCTTCTCTTGATCGTCGCTCCCTGGAACAGAAAAGATGAGAATAAATAAAGCTGCTGTAACGTGGAGAGACTAGAGGACAAATCGAATCACACGAATGAAGACACATGAAAGTGGTGACAGGATGTAAACACTGGAGGAAGGTCATGGAAGGTCATGACACAAAGGAACGCTGATGAAGATCCTGAGATGATGAAATGGTCCACAACACGACGTGACAACGACGAGAAATGCAACAAAACGTGCGTAATAAAGGTCAGCTACCAACGTGCGCGTTCGCAGGTGAGCCACTCTGCGGAGACGACTTGAAAGGACCCAAGAAGTCCACTCTTTGGACACTCTTCTGCGTCTCTCATGTCTTCTTCCTCCTCTTCTTCCGCTGGTTGGAGCGACCTCCTTTCACAGCGTGGACAGTGTGCGTCTCCTTGGGCTCATCCAGCAGGCCGTTGGTCAGGAGGTGCTTCTTCTGGGGTGAAGGGGTGTTCTTTGTTTTCAGGGTGTCCTTGGTTCTCAGGGTGGTCCGTGGTGACCCGTGACAGGAAGTGGACAGACAACTGGTCCCATGAGAGGTGGAGGGAGCATCCATGGAGCTGCTGAGGGAGCTGGAGGAGGTCGAAGGGAGCGAGGGGAAGGAACATCTGGATTGGTGCGTCAGGGACGGACGCTTCGGGCTTTTCTTGGGTGTGCCGTCTTGCACGGCAGGTTTCAGGGTGCTGATCTCCGTCCTGGTGGCGGCGAGGAGCGTCTGCAGCCGGTCCACCACCTGAGTGAGGAGCGCCAAGGCCTGGGAGTTGTCCTGCACCGTCTCCGACATGCGCTCAGTCGTGGCTGCCATCTTCTCCCCGAGGAGCTTGATGTCCTTGGTGCTGTTCTCCATGGAGCAGGCGGCCAGCTGCACCGTCGTCCTCAGCTCATCCAGACTCTCCTGCTTGGCGAGCTCCACGGGGCGCACCGGGGGCAAGTCCACCATGCGGCGGGGGCGCATGGGGCTCGGGGGAGCCGTGCGGATGCGAGGGCTTTGGCTTCTTTGAAGCCTGGGAGGCAGGCTGGACTGGAGGTAGTCGTCTGTGTTGGAGTAGTAGGGACGAAACGGGGGGGACATAGTCCACCGCCGGGCTGTGGGGACTGGAGACGGGGCGCTGCTGGACTCTCCTGCTTCATCTTCACTGTCCAGCTCTTCGATGATGTTGTCTCCAACGAGAAAACAGACATTATTAGTCCATGAAAAATGATGATGAATGATGGGAGACGCATGATGGAGCTTTTCTTACCGATCAGAACGGAGCCGTAGACCGACGGCGCAGAGCGGTTCTGCTCCCAGAGCAGGTCAGAGCAACAAACTCTACACCGGCTCATCTGACAGCTCGGTTTATAGCGCGGTGGCGTGTACGGACGAGCTGCTGCGGGACACATCGCCTCACTCGGCGGGTAGCTGCCTCTGCGAACGCCACACCACGACGGATCCTTCCCAGCAGCAGCAGCAGGGCTCTGGAGCCCGAACGCAGCGCCTCGGTGGAGCCTCTGCTGGGTCAGACGCCTCAGGGTGTCCCAGTGGCTGCGGATCGCCGCTCTTGGGCTTTTTGCTCGAGGGGAGGACGCACAGGGCGGCGGCAGCAGCCCGACGCGCTGGTGGTGGTCGCGCAGCTGTGAGACAACAGAGTCACTCAAAGGCAGAGGGACATGTTCAAACACCTCCACTGGGGGAAAAAATAGATTTAAAAGATGTTCTCGTATCATCTCAATCAACCATCTCAAGACTTTCTCTTAAAACAGCTGCAGAAGAAAAGACAGAGATCAAGATACAGAAGACTCACATCCTTCATTCTCACTGGTTCCTGCTGTAGCACCAACACACAATTACTCAAATTACAGATTAAAACATTCAAACATCTGGTCTCTGCTGGACGCCGTCAGCTGTTTGATTTATATTTGGCAAAAAAACACACAACATATTAAAAAAAATTATTCACGAGCATCTGCTTCAATTCTATGGTGGTCCAGTTTACATACTGAAATGTAATAGTTTGTTCTCAATATGCTAAAAACATGTCATTAAAGCAAAATTATTCAACTTTTTCTGGATATTATGGGCAGATTAAAGTCTCAGTTCACCTAAATCATAAAATATATCTTCCTACTCATGATATATCCCCCCTGAGACTTCTGCCTCCACCCATTATGTCCATTATAACCCCACACAAACGACAGACAAACGACATGTTTTAGATTCATGTTGACATGGCTGGTTGAGAAATGCCAGTTTATTAGGTACACGTAGCTGAAACTAATGCAGTCTAAATGCAATAAATTCTTCCTTCACTTTCTGTTATTTAGCCTACCCTCATTGATATAAATGTGATGGACAAAATAATAGAAACACCTGTCAGTATAACACAATACAAGAGTAAGGGTATTTAAGAAGCTGTTTTTGTACTATTTCCTTTCTTTGTAGCATGACTTCGTGGTTTGAAGCCATTTTTATGCACATAAAAGTTTGCCTGACGGGCTTCTCTGATCCCACAACAACTGTTTTTGCACAGAGGGATTAAAAATGACCTCGTTTTCAGGTCAGGTAGATGCCTTAATCAGTCTGAATGTGTTTGCGAGTCGACTCAGGCCTCAGGTACGGTGATTGTAACACCATCTAAGCTCTTCTGAAAAGTGTGTTTTTATATTTTACATTATTTTAACTACTGTAAATGAGGAGACTTAAGCTGTGCAGCTCACCAGAGGCTGTTTGTTCTTGACCAGGCAGACGATCCTGGTGGCTTCCTCGTCATCCGGCAGCTCGTCTGGCATCGGCGGCAGCACCGGCTCATAGTCCTTCTGGGCCACCGTATCATGAGCTGAGAGGAGAGCCTACAATAAAACAAGACGGTCAAACAGGTTTTATTCTTATTGAAATCTGCTGCGCTGGTAGTTCAGGTTAATTCTGCCAGATTTCCTATGCATTTTTTTTTTTTTCAGTCTTACCTGCAGGTGCGGCTGTCTCAGGAGGCGGTAGAGCTCTTTGGCCTCTTCAGAGCAGCCCGGCAACGATCTGATGTCAATCAGCAACTAAACACAAAAACAAACCACATATCCCCCATTTATATATATATATAAAAAAAACAAGACTTCCACAAAATGAATGCAAGCAGCAAATTGTTAATAAAACACAATGTGAAGTGTGACCTGAAGTGAAAGTCCTGAAGCGTAGTCCAGAGCTGGTGCTGGAGAGTCTCTCAGGTACCTCTGAAGACACTCATAAACCTGAAAACAATGTTGATTCAAACCTTAATAACAAAAACAGTTACAGTATTTTTCAGTGAGTATTTAAGAAGTTTGAAAGTATAAATCTATCCTCAAAGACTGTGAGGCTTTTATATATTACCAAAACACAAATTCCCCACTAAAAATGACTAATCAACTAAAGACGACTAAGGCCAAAACGACCAATTATTCGACTGATCGACTAAGAGGCGGCAGCCCTACAAAAATAACTAACAGAGTACTAAAGCTGATGTTAATACTAAATAATAAAGCATGTTTTCAGAGTGTTTTCCGACCTTGAGCAGCGACTGCAGCCAGGCGGCGTTCAGCAGACTGTGGAGGATCTCCGCTCCGTCGATGTCCTGAGATACTGACTGCCTCACCTCCTCGATCACATCAGTGAGGATCTGACGCAGGCCTGCAGCACACAGACACACACCGCTGGGTCATTAAGGAAGCTATAAGTAGTATATTAACGTAGTGAAATGTCCTCTACTGACCGTGTTCTCCTAGTTCACAGTGGGGGTTCAACACCTGAGCCTCCACCGCCTGCCTCATGGTCACTGGACCCCCGACCTTTGACCCCCAACCACCCGCTGACTGCTGATGAGGACGGGAACAACCTGGAAGAGTGAAGCAAACAACAAACATTCATGTTCATTGAATGTTGAATGAACTGAATATCTTTGAGTTTGTGGACAAAACAAGACATTTGAGGACGTCATCTTGGACTTTGGGAAACACTCATCGATCAATTAATCGAGAAAACAATCAACATATTAATCGATAATACAAATAATCGTGAGTTGCAGCATTGCATCTTCATTATTTGTGCAGAAGAATCAGGACTCCTGTGTTTTCTGCATTTGTGGCAATTTAATTGAACAAAACTTTATTTATGAATGTGCATCAAGTTTGGATAATATAAAATAATCTACAAGATAGGGCTGCAAGATTAGCTAATAATAGAGGATTTTATATTTACCAAAACCAACTGACATACTCCTTCTGTGGCCTCACTTGCCCACTTTGCCTGGCTGGTAATCCAGCCGTGAGCATGCAGTGGGATCAGGTAGGGAGGTGCAGCCACTACTCCATCAGTGGTTAGTGTTAGTGTGAATGGGGGTCAGGGGTTAATGGCACACTTCACAGCGGCTCGTAAGAGCAACGGTGATGTCAACACAGAGATGTGCAGACCCTAATCTCTCTGGCTGGTGAACCAGCAGGAGAAAGCACACACCAGCATCTATTTTATTTATAGGAAATAATTCAGCTGGGATGTTATTTAAACTTACATTAGGTCAAATTGACATTAAAGAGGGCACTGTGGCATGGAGATAAACTCTTCTTCTGTTGAAAAAAAGCAGGTTAATAAAGTAAATTCAGGCACCTCTATATCCCTAATCATGACTAAAATCAACCATATTGCAAAGACACATGATGCAATCAAGCAAAAACAGCTGTTTAAAAAGTGATTTCTTGTAAGAAATAAAACAGGAGGAGCTCCTTAAGAGGTTAAAGTAGAGGGAGAGGATGATCCCTGTGGCCTTCCTCCATGCCCTTCCCTCTACAAAAAAAAAAACAGCATCTTACCTTTAAGTCTGAATCCTTCGGGATGCCACACGCTTTTATCCTCCAGCTGCTGCAGGTTTCAGCACCAATACTTGTGCAGGAAACTGTGTATACGATGGGAAAATATTCCCCGGAGTGCTACACTTCCATCAAGCTGCAGGGAACGAGAGAGAGAGAGAGAGAGAGAGCTGTAATCTCTCCCGATCCCACTTAATCCTGGGCAAGTGAGCCGCCTGCCTCTGGCCACCGGAAGCCGGTTCCTCCCTCACCGGCTGGCTGGCTGCCGCGGAGCTGCCAAATCTTCTTAACTCTTTCAGCTTTCAGCAGCACGCAGGAGGAGCAGTGTGGAGATGAGAGGCTCTGACAGAGGAGGAGAGAGTTTAGGTGTCAGGAGAAAGATGATAAAGGGTTCTTCAGCATATCATTATTTCAGTTCTTGGAAAGGGTAAGTTAGGGAGATGTGTAATTTAAAGGTTGAGAAAAGCCTTAAATCAGTAATTAAAATATCTGCTAATCTGCCTCAACAGCTGGAGTAAATGGAGAGACATCATCTTTTACTCAAAACTCAAAATCTGTCAGGAATGGGGGTAATCTCCTGATTGGTAATCTTATTTATTCCCAAGGAAATACAACAAAATCTCCCCTCCCTTCATCTGAAAAGTCCTTATTGTACCCAAAACACTGAGATTAAGTCTTTGCACTTGATAAAAAACACATCTTTGTTGGCTAATTCACCCTCAAGTCTCACAAAACGCTGAGAGGATTTGTCAGAATAACACGGGAGCTCCTCATGACCTGCAACAAGAAACATTTGCAATTAAAAAGAGGAAAATCCACTCACTTTCCCTCAACATGCCTCCACTATTTCATACATTTTCCTAAATATGGAGGCCCAAAACTGTCATTTTATAGCTGTACTTCTGTTGTAACTTCACATAGAGTGAATATTTTCTGATAAATTCTCACCTGGAGGACATTTCTTTACCTGATTTAGACGTGTAGCCAATTTAAATGTTAAATATGGAGGCCTGGAAGTCACAAATGTAGTACGTCAAAAAACATAACGGAATACATCAGTCAATAATATTGCTAGTTTTATTTATTTTTAATTCCTTCCTTATTATTACCACCTAGTTACTTTATTAGTATTTAAAAAAAATATGTATTATTATTGTTATATTTTCTATTCTTATTTTATGTAAGATTACATTTATTTATTTATTTATTGATGTTTTCAGTTATATTTTCTACAATATTTTGTCAGTTTTGGGGCTCCATATTTAACAATCGACAGATGTAAAGTCTTCTAAAGTGGGTAAACATGTAAATTCGGTAGACATTTCCTCCAGGTTATTGTAGCGTTAAAGTCTGCTCTGTTTTAGCTGCTGTGGGTGAAGACGTGGCTCTTTTTGTAATTCTTCAACAATCAATTTATCAGTTTTTCGTCGCAGAAAATGATAACTTAACTTTTCAGTTATTTACTTGATAGTTTAGTCGATGAAATGTCAGAGAATACAACTTCCAAAACACAAAGATATTCAGTTTACAATCATATAAAACAGAGAGAAGCAACAAATCCTCACATTTGAGAAGCTGGAGCCAGAAAATGTTAATGAATTACAGTTAATTTCTGTATGAAACCACATAAAACTGTCGGAGCAGATTAGTTATGAACGTCCATCAAATTAGTTTATTGCCCTCTGTTATTCTTTAAAGGTACAACACATCTGACATCATGTAAAAGACACACAGGTGGGAGTCAAGTCAGCCAGCTGAAACACAAAAATGTCAACTAGTAAACACCAAAGTCCTTTGACAAAACAGTCATTTTTACACACAATGCAACAGTATGACCTGTGTGGGGCGTTTTCATAGTAAACATGTGTTGAGGACATGACCCCAACATGAGCTTATGAACATTATCTTCAGTTTATATTTAGAAACAATCAGATTTAAAATAACACTTCATGTAAGCGAGTCAGTGAAGGTACAACCATTACAATAAATATCCCCTTCTGTAGCTGTAGTTTGGTTTGCAAGTCAGTTGTGTTGAAAATACTTCATTGTCCTTGGTTTTAAGAGGCAGCAGCAACCGTAGAGGAGCTTTAGTGACATCAAATCATATCTACACAAACAGGAAGCCTTGTTTTGTCAGTCAAATATCAATCATTTCAAAGAACAGCACAAAAACTTAGTCTCTGGTTGACAAAATAATGTTTTTTTTGTCTATTTCGGGAATGAACTCCTTAAGTTACGGAGACAATATTGCGTCACTTCTTTAAGTGTCAGGCACATACGGTCTTAGGAGTAACAAGAGCTCATAACCACGGTGGAAGAGCGCCATCACGGTCGTTTTTAAAGTCACACGAGGACGAGAGAGGCCCATAGTTTGAAGCCAATTGTTTGCATTATTACTACTAGATTTCCAAATAAAAACCGAATATCAGTTTTTGGTTGAACAGCCATAGAGCAGCTTTAAATTCAAACCGTTTTTTGTTGCTAGATTTTCAAAATCCTGCAGGGAAAACAGCCTCTGATCTACTTCTATTGTTGAACCATTTGAGAAAACAAAAGCTATGATGTTTAAAAAAAGAAAAACAACAGAAAAAAAAGGCTCGGTCATCCTCTGAATCCTCTCTTAAGCCCTTTTATAAACTGGCATGTGTGACGCAAATCACAAATAAGCAACAATGTCTGACAGTTAGTGCTGTTTTAAAAAAGAACAGTTAGCATTAACAGATGGCGCGGAGAATCGGCTTTCAACATCACATCTATAAAGACAATGTTTGCATTAAGCCGGCTCTCAGCTGAAACACCGCCTGCAGCAGGAAAAAAACTAAATTAAACAAATTTCTACCTTTTTGCGTTCATTATTTTACAGAAAAACAGGTGTAATAAGACCTTCAGATGGTTAACTTCATGATAAATGTGCTGACTTCTCTCCCTGCCTGCAATGAACACAATTAACACAAACGTATAAGATTATTTTCAGCTTGAGTGTCTCCCAAAGGTGATCTCTGTCCGCACTGTTAAAAGATTTATACTGATGAGTGCATTAGGACAGAAACACATTGCATCTCCAAAACTTTTCAGCCCTGTTTTCAGTTTTCTGATGTTGCATTTAAATGGTTTATTTAGCTCCAGAAGGAGGATCGTTTTTGCATCATATAAAGGAACACTTTAATTTTCAGTTTATCTGAAAACTTTGGAGAAGCGTTATTGTTACTGGACAGTAAGAAGGTGTAATGAGACTGAAGAACAAACGTTTGGATTTGGTTTTTGAATGTTTAAGACCCAAATTTTAACCCCAGATTTTTTGCAGATCTGTGTCAATATTCATCACACTGAAAACTGGGCTCAGGAACACTGAAGTGGTTCTCAGATTATCTATGAAAAACATTCTTTTCACTCATTTTTGCTCAGTGTTCCTGCCTGGTTTTTCATTAGGGTGCTATGATTTACCGTTGTCGTAGCTTCTGTTAAAGCTGGGAAACTAAATGTCCAGATAATTTAAGAGTCCAATTGTGCTTTCAAGTCAACAGATACATCTCTGCATCTTTAAAATGTTCAGCTTCAAGTCTCGGTGATGATCTGTCTCGTAGAAAACAAAGATGGATAAACTAGCTAGGTTTAACTGTATTCTGCTGCCAGCTGGTGGAACAGGAGAATATTAGAATCATTTAGTCAGTTTATGCGTATAATACAGTATCAAACCTAACTGTGGACGTGCATTTGCTAAACAAACAAATGAGTGTTCATCCTTGAAGTCTTTTCTCTTGTAAAACTGTGAAATACTGTTTGAAAACACTTCAAATAAAGCATGAATCTCACTTATGTGTCACTAAAATAAAAGTGTGTCAGTTTAATAAAGTGACATGTTTCCAAGTGATTATTTCCTTGTTATGTCCGTTTCTTCATGTAGGTGTCGGGTGGATAACAAGAAGCAGGAAATGACCCGAAACACTGAAGGCTAAAAGGGAAAGTTCTCTTGCCGAAAAGTTGTCTTTCATGCTGAAAAATTTGAAGAAAAAGAGGTCCAACACCAGAGAACAAACCATTCCCATTGGCACTAAAAAAAACACTAGTATGAAGTTTGAATTTCCTCCCAGGTGACATGGTCACAGGAAGTGGGTCTTTCAGTTTTACACTGGACGGTATGAAGTGGCTCATCTCTGGCAGTTTAACAATATTCACATGTACCTTCATGATCAGCGGATCAGAAGCTGGTAGAGGTCACTATAAGGAGAAAGAGTGTGGTCCCGTCTGCATGACAGCAGCAACCTGTTCACATGATCCTCTGCTTCCCATTGGCCGCTGCTCGTGTCAGTCATCCTGAAGCCTCCTGGGCCTGTGATTGGCTGGGGCAGCAGGAAGTAACGCCACGCTGGTCTTAAGTGATCTTCTCATGCTGGATCTGGTAGTAACAAGCCTGCAGGTGGAAAACACACACAAATAAAGACCAGTGCATAGTGGGTTTAATGGTTTTATAAATGTTTATGCTCCTTACACTCTCTTCAGGCGAGGCAGGACAGTGAATTATTCTGTGTGTTACCTTGAGTGTGGTGAACATGATGCCATGCTCTCCGTGCTGCACGCAGGGGTCCATCAGGTCTTCAATCAGGCTGACCTCTGACCCCAAGTTCCTAATTCTGAAGACAGAAAATTATAAGTTTCAATCGATTTAGGGATTTTAAACCTGTTGTTTTTGGACAACACAGAAGAGCTGCAACGATTAATTGATATTAGTTGTCAACTATTAAATTAATCGCCAACTATTTTGATAATTGATTTATCTCTTTGAGTAATTTTCTTAAGAAAAAAAAGTCTAAATCTTCTGATTGCAGCTTCTTAAATGTGAATATTTTCTGCTTTCTTTACTCCTCTATGACAATAAACTGAATATCTTTGAGTTGAGGACAAAACAAGACATTTGAGGACGTCATCTTGGGCTTTATCATCTTCTGACATTTTATAGACCAAACAACTAATTGATTAATCGAGAAAATAATCAACAGATTAATCGACAATGAAAATAATTGTTAGTTGCAGCCCTGGAAAAACGCCCGTTTTAATTTTCCTGAGTCCAAGGTGATGTGTTTAAATGTCTCGTTTTGCCCAATCAACAGTCCAAAAACCAAAGATATTCAGTTTACTTTAATGTATGGCAAAAACAACATTAAAACCTCAAGTTTGAGAAACAGGAACCAGCAAATATTTGACTAAAAAAAAGACAAACGTTTTTTAAATTATCAAAATGTTGCAGATTAATTTTCTTAATTGTCAATCAACTAATCAGTTTATCTTCTAATTACAGCATTTAATGAAATGTTCAATCAGTTATTATTTGGTTACAGCAGGTGTGTTTTCTCACATTTTAAACCTGGTGTGTTTTGTAATACTGCCCTTGTCACACCTACAATAAAAGAATATTGTCTCTGTCGCCTCATCATCATCATAATATGTGTGTATTAGTGTGTGACTGGGTTTGGTTCGGGGCTGACCGTGCACGCAGCACCACGTAGAGGAAGACGGGGAAAAGGTCGTCCATCGACCACAGGAAGTCCTGCTTCAGCAGCGACTGGACCTCCTGCGTGATCTCCTCAAAGGTGAGCTGGATCACCTGCAGCTTGTCTGACGGCGTGAACGTTGTGCTGCAACAAACAGGAAACAAGGTGTGAGGAAATGTAGTATAAGATGTAATGTAAGATGAAAAACCACTTCAGAAATCAAAGTTGTTGAGTAGAGCCGTACCTGATCTGTTGTAGCGTTTCCACTGCAGAGGCGAAGCAGGCGTCCTTGGTGCTGGAGAGGACCTGGAGGAGACCAGAACACGGTTTACATCTTTCTACTGATAGTAGACAGACTGTCAAAATGTGAACGTTTGGATTTGAATATATAAGGAAGATAGAGGATGATATAAAAACCTCAAAAAATCCAAAAATAATGGACCCGCCCTTTAAGGTAAAAGTAAAACTAAACCATACCTGCTGCTTCTCCCCCAGTGCAGACATGGAGATGGGAACGGAAACAGGCCAAAACTTCCTGAGGAGAGGAAGTAATTATTTAGTATTTACATGCAAATCGTTAAATGAAGCCTCTCTGTTGCAGTGTCGAGTGTGTGTGTGACGTACTGCTGAACGCCCAGGAAGGCGAGCAGGGCCAGGTCGGGCTGCTTGTTGAGGCGGAGGACACACTCCCAGTAGACATCGTCCTCTCGCTCCTTGTCCAGAGCGTAGAGGGTGAAGAGCGGCGGGTAGAGGCGAGGGAGCAGGACGGGGAGCAACAGAGCCGAGCTGCTTGCCACACGGCTGAGGAGACATAAAAGGGGAATTTAATGCGATCCGCCTAAAGCTTCAAGGAGGGGACATAGCCCGGTCTTTACCCAGGTTTGGGTGACTGTAGCGGGACATCGGTTGAGCCTGGGTCCTTCTTCTCCTGGGGGTTTGTGGTCGGCTCTGGAATTAGACCGCCCTCTTCTGGCAGGTCTGCGAAAAGAAACCTGCACACACAAACAAAACTACTGATGAACAACAGCATCTATCCCTTCATCTACATCCATTCTGTACAGTATGAGGACTACCTGACGATCTGGAAGATGCGGTTGAGGTAAGACTTGATCTCGTTGACGGCCTGAGGCAGCAGCCGACGGTTCGCTCCAACGCCCACGTAGGTCATCCTGTAGACCCCCACCAGGGCTTCCACCAGCCGGCCCAGAGGGTGGAGCGGGGTGTCACACGCCTGGAGAAAGTAGAGAAGTAGTAAGTCTTCGTCCTCAGTAGAATCAGGTACAGTTACGCTGTGTATTTGTCAAAGAGGTTTGCACTGTTGTGTGGAAAACTCTGCTCTCCGTGTGCAGCATCAAATCAGATTGTGGGATTATATTTAAATTAAAGTCAGTAAATGTGTGCTTGGAAGTGAGGAGTGGTTTTACCTTGATGAGGTAGAGGCGGATGGTGTGATATCGCTCCATGGTGATCGGTCCTACGTGCTGCGGGATGACCTCCAGGCTCTCCAGGGTTCTGCTGTGACTTCGAGACAAGTTCTCTGGACTGGGATACACAAAAATAACACCCCTTAATGTTAACTGTAACTTGATCACAGTGACACTACACACACTATAAATGTGAAGAGTGTGTGAGTACCTGTCCTGGATGTGTCGTCGGCTGGTGGTGAGCGCCACGGCGATGTTCTCCCAGGCCTTCCAGTTCTCGCCTTGACCCGGAGCCTCGCAGCCAAGCTGGCTCCAGCACTCCTCAAACACCGCCTGCCACTTGTCCTCCGCGCTCACACACAGACGCCCCAGCTTCCTGCAACATTACACATAACAATATATAACAAAGATAGGTGAATGAATTATAATTAAATGTTTTCTGTACATTTCAGACTCTCTGTGAGCTTACACAGCGCGGGTCTTTTCCTTTTCGGTGTCGAACAGGTGAGGTTTGAAGTAGGACCCTGTCACTTTGAGGCCCGAGCCCCATTCGCCATTGAAGGAGCCCTCCAGGTAGTCACCGTTCGCCATGGTGAGCACGCCCTGAGGGGAGAGCCATGACGTACATTAAACTATACTGTACTGCTAATAATTCAGTATTTTTTCCTTTGGGTTATAATTTTATTTTATATAATTTTTATAAGTTTTAATTTTTTTGGGATATGGGTATTTTACTCCATTTTATTTGTATATGTTGTTTTTTATTATTATTTATTATTTTATATTATTGTTGGGAATTTTATTTCATTTTATTTTAGATATGTTATTTTTTAATTTTTATGTTTTATTATTTTCTTTAAAATCAATTTTATATTATTGTGTGGTATTTTATTTTCATGTTTTTCTGATTATTTATTTTATATTATTATAGGGTATTTTATTTTTATGTTTTTTATTATTATTTATTTTATTTTAGATTATTGTTGGGTATTTTATTACATTTTATTTTTATATGTTATATTTATTTATTTTATTTTGTATTATTGTTGGGTATTTTTATTACATTTTATTTTTGTATTATTCTTAATTCATTCTCATTGCAGTCCTGAAAAGTTGTAATGCTGGTTCAACAATGTAAAGTACTTGAAAAGTGCTGTATAAATAAAGTTTATTATCATTATTATTTATATTGCTGTATCCATACATTTTTATCGATTAATTTAAAAGGGCTTTAGAGATGACAGTACAAATGTAAACAGTAAAGCAATTTGAGACTAATGCACACCATAAATAAAAATGCTACAAATGCAAAAATAATACCAAGAAAATAGATACAAAAATATATATATAAGAGGGAATAAAAACATGAATACAATAAAAGAAACATTCTAATAGTTAAAGATGTATATTGACGTTGTGGTCATTTGTCACCTTTCCATTGAGGGTCCAGTCGTCAGAGAATTCCCCCTCGTACGTGGTGTCGTCCTCTGACAGCAGGATCCCGGTGCCCTAAAAGACACAAAACACCTTCCTTCAGTCTCCTTTTCTCCTGATTTCCCTAATTTCCTCTTCGACTTGTTTATCCTAAATGGCACTCCAGCGTTTAGGAGCTGGGACAGTGAGCACAAGTGTCGAAAGTGTGCAGGATTGTACTTCACTTTACAAAACGGTACCTTGTACTACTGAACGTCTAACTACATGCTCACAAAATGTGACTAAAATCAAAGAGAGAAGTGCTCACCATCATCTTATTATCTTTGAAGGCTCCTTCGTAATAGAGGCCAAACTGAGTGACGACGACCCCGTTGCCCTGCCGCATGTGATCCTGCCACATGCCCATGTACTTCTCCCCTCTGGACAGAAAACAGACACACTTATATAGACAGATATAAAACAATAAGATTTGGGATGAGCTTATCTGAAAGCGTGTGAGCGTACTTTGTGATATCATCGAAGACTCCATAGCCGGTCTTCTTGTCCTGCAGCCACTGGCCGATGAAGACGCTGGGGGAGGAGGTGTTGAGCTTGCCGCTGCGCAGCATGCCGTGACCGTGTCGCATGCTGTCCTGGAAGGATCCGTCGTAAACCTCGCCGCTGGCGTACCTGCAGACAGACGGGAGGACGTTTATTCTCTTCTTACAAACAACACAAAGCTGCTGACTGTTCTTTTATTCCACTAAAGTTTTCTCCTGCATTTGCTGTGAAATGTGTTTGTTGATGTCCCTGCTCATAGTCCTCATCTTTGTCCGGTCCCACAACGTAGACAATGACTTTTTTCATTCACACTCGCCTGTATGTGCCGAGGCCGTGCATCTTGCCGTCTTTCCAGTGACCTTGATAGTTATCGTTCTTGTTGAGCGTCTTATTGGGAGCCACAAATTCACCAAAGCTACAAAAACACATCAAGAAGCAAACAGAAGCTGATAAGAAACAGCTGACTCATAATGAAGCTCATGTACACTCATGAATACACGCACTCACCCATCTTCCAGTCCGTTCCTGAACGCCCCGGTGTATATTCTCCCATCAGGCCATTTTAACACACCTCTGAAAAACATCCCAATCATTAGTACATATCAATATTTTAAATATTCTATCCAAATAAAGACAGGCAGTATGTGTGTCCAACCTGCCGTTGGGCTTCCCGGCGAGCCAGCGTCCTTCGTATGTCGCCTCTTTCAGCCGTCCGTCCTTATAAAAAGTGTAAGAGGCCGTCCTGGAGATGGGAGGCTCCAGCTTCTGCCCCGACCCCGAGCTGATGGATGCCACGTCCTGCCCCGCCCCGCTTAGGGCCTGGTCCACCGCCTGGTTGATGGAGCGAAGCCACTTGGACTAGGAACGAACACAAGAAGGATATCACACAGTGGTCCAGTTAGTTGCAACGAATGGTAATGCAGTTTTAAAAAGGTCAGTAGCTTTAAAAGATCTACCTTCTCCATGGGAGAGGAGGCCAGCAGGGTGAACGTCTCCTCTGGTGTGATCGCCTTTAATCCATGTCTGTTCACACACACATAATAACAAATACAATATTCAGGATGTGACAATAATATAACATAAGACATGTTAGGAGTAGTAAAATTATAAATTGATTCAAAGTTTTTGTCCTTCCCATTTACATACGTGACACTGGACACTATTAAAAACATGTAAAGATTAAATAAGAATTATAGAAATATGTAAAAGACTAAGAATATGCACATTTTTAAAGTTGTTTTTTTTAAAGATCTGGGTATTATGAAGTTATATTTCAGTATTATTCCACAGGAAACATGTGAGCATGTGATGAAGCAGAGTAGACTTACAGGCCGGTGTTCTCCTCTGGGATCGGCTCCACCCAAAGAGTGGCCAAGGGGAAGACATGATGGGTGGAGAACTGGAAGAGAGGAGAGGAACAGGGAAAGAAGGAGGAGGAAATGTGAGAAAAGAGGGCATAAGATAGAAGGTAAACGTGAGTGTTTAGAAAGGTAAAGAAACATTCATTTTTAGCAACATATCTGACCACATTGAGAGACAGTGACACAAGTCTAATGCTATGAATACAACCATAAGGTGTGTATGGACCTTACACACAAACAGGAGGTGAACCAACAGCCTTCTCTATAAACAAGAAGTTGGAAAGATTAAATTACAACAATTCCTCGAGCAGGACGCTGGCAGAGAAAAACTAACAGTAAGTCTTTAATAATCTCTGGAGAGACTTGCATATTATAAACCTCTTCTACCTGAAGGTTTCTTTCCTCTCTGCTCCAGTTTAGCTTGTGTATTGTTTGCAAAACAGCCAATGTCCAACCCCATTTGTATAGTTGGGAAGCTACTAAGAAGGAAGTAAAAGGGAAGTAAAAAAGAAGAAACGAAGCAAAAGGGAGTAAAGAAAGACGGGAAGTAAAAGGGAAGTACATATGAAGTAAAGAAAGACAGGAAGTAAAACATAATTAAAAAAGGAAGTCAAAAGGAATTATGGAAGGAAATAAAAGGAGTAAATTAAGACATGAAGTAAAAGGGAAGTAAAAGGGAAGAAAAGAAAGAAAAGAAGTCAAAGGAATTACAGAAGGAAGTAAAAGGGAGTAAAGAAAGACAGGAAGTAAAAAACAATTAAAAAAAGGAAGTCAAAAGGAATTATGGAAGGAAATGAAAGAGGAGTAAATTAAGACATGAAGTAAAAGGGAAGTAAAAGGGAAGAAAAGAAAGAAAAGAAGTCAAAGGAATTACAGAAGGAAGTAAAAGGGGAGTAAAGAAAGACAGGAAGTAAAATGGAAAATAAAGAAGGAAGTAAGGAAGTAAAGAAATAGTTTATTGCTACAAGACATATTCAAGATTGCACAGTGAAAGTAAAACCATAATAATACAGTTGGATAAGAATAAACTGTAAATAATGACCCTATTTTAGGCTTATAAACATTGTTATTACTGCACATTCAGGAAGACGTTGAAGACACCGAAAAAAATGATGTATCTGGTTTAAGGTTAACCTAAGGGATGCCGGGGTTCAGTCATGCAAGACAACATGTGTTTCACATGTTTTTAAAGTAAAGCATGCATGCTCAGATTTCAGCAACACCCTGGCTGCTTCTCAGTCACACAGTCGCACATATTCACATCACGAGACACCGGGACAATCACCAGCCACGTCTTTCTCAGCCTCCATTTTACAACCTGCTTCAGGAATTCAAATACATACAGCCCTACGGACATTTCTGTATTCATTTGCACAATTACAGACATTATGTAGGGGGACTAAAATGTGCAGGACAACCACGGGACTGGTGCAGACTAGAGGAAATAGGGGGGGGATGGACAGAAATGCAAATAGAAAGAGAACAACTGAGAGGAAAAGGAGACAAACAGGGAGAGAGGGAAGGAAACTGCTTTGGAGAAGTGAACCAGAAACTGTTGGTCAAATCCTACGCCAACAGTAAAAAACCAAGGCTTCAACAAGAAACAGAATACGGTGGAAGAGACTAATGCTTCCACAAGTTTATTTTGAATTTTGGATTTTAGCTGGATTGGTTGCAATGAGGCAAAATGAAGAATGAGAACTAAACTGCATTAAAAGCCATTGAGCCTTGGTTCCAGTCCGTTCATCCTTCCATGCAGTCTCCCTCAGGTAGAGAGCAGGCAGAGGGCGATGGTGGGGATAGGGCTGGGTATCACCGGACATGTTTAAGTAGTCGTCTACTTACACTGTTTCAGAGCAAGTTTAAACATTCATTTTGTGCATAAATACATTATAAACTTCAACTGAAGCAACTATGAGGCTTCGGAAGTTTGTAGAATCAAGTGGATATATTCCAAAGTTATGCTCTTTTTTAAAGGGATAGTTTTGAAGTAGGGTTGTGTGAGGTACTTCTCCATAGTCGGTGTATTACCTACAGTAGATGGAGTTTGGAGAAACAGGAGTACCAGCAAGAGAGCAAAAGAATGTACTGATGTGGGGCAGCAGCAAATCAGATTTTAGACACTTAACGCTATATATAGAATATTTTCACTGCTTTATCTTGCTGTCAGACAGCGCTTTCCGACAGGGAATTGAAGCCGTTATATCATTCATATTTTGGCGCCCCTTTAAACCCCAGATATGACTTTGCCTGTTGTATAGGGGCGTGTTTGTCTTGTGTTTAAAGGCTGAATCCTATGACACAGAGCCCTAAGCCCTTCACACACACACACACATACACACAGAAGAAAAGGAGGGGATTGGGACAGGGGAGAGTACAGGTCGCTGTGCTGACATCTGCTTCTGGCTGCATACTTACAATATTCTTACAAGGCGCCACGCCCTGACAGCACGGAGGCAAGCACACACAAACGCTTGAAACACACCAAGTTATAGTGTCTGAAACATGGATGGCTTCAAAATAGTTAAAGGCTTGATGTAAAGTGTGTGTGTGTGTGTGTGGAGCTGACCTGCGCGTGGACCAACGCGTCGTTGAAAACGATGAACCAGTTGACGGAGAACCTCCCGGCGTTCTGCAGCGTCAGAGCCTTGTTGCTGCTCTCGCAGATGAGCCGGCGGTGAGGCTTCCGCAGAGAGTCCTGACGACACACAATGACACCATTCAGTGACATCATGTGACACCTCGAGGAATCCCATGTGCAGGACACACAAACAAACACACACACACACACACACTCAGCGAGTTTACCGTCATTTTGCCGGGGAAGCTCTTCCAGAAATTAAATGTGTAGTCGGCGTCCTTCCTTCTTCTCTTCAGCTGGAGCGCCAAAGCTTCGAACCTGGAGCAGCTGTCCTGCAGCCTCTGGTAGTCACTGGAGCTCTGACAACACACACACACACATTTAATGTGAAATATGCTAAATAATAGTCAGATTCTCTTCCATCAGTGGTCAATAAAAGTGAATAAAATATCCAAACATCACCCACCACTTCGAAGCAGGTGGCCAGTTTGAGCAGCAGCCGGCCGTACTCGTGAAGGTGGCGAATCGGGAGGTAGAAGAGCGCCACCAGGAGGTCGGCCATGGTGGGGTTCTCCTCGCTGCACTCAGACAGCCTCTTCAGCAGCTCGGGACTCTTCCCGAAGAAATCTCTTCAAAGAAAATCATCACTAGTTATTGCTGATCATTTGCTTCTTCACTGTAATATTCAGCGTCACAGCACCTTTTAGGATGAAATAGTGTGTTTTTGTGCTCACAGTGAGGGTTTGGTCAGCGTCTGGAAACCTCCCATCACCTGGAAGTTACCCACAGCGCTGCAGTACCTTTGATGAGAATCAGAATGAGAATCAGAATCGTGTTTATTGCCGGGTATAAGTGGTATACACTAGGAATTTGCTTTGGATTTGTTGGTGCAAGTCAAACAGTATAATAACAAAAGAATAGATAAAAACGTTAGAATAAAATAAGAATAAAAGAATTGAATTTCTACCAATAAACAATATACAAAATAAGCTATAAACAAAAATAAACATGATATAAACAGAGAGAGAGTGTGAAGTGGAAGAAATCAGCTTTTTTAAATTCAATCTAATTGTTTTAAGACCTACAAGTTCACATACTCTATATAAGAGTCAAGGAAGATGCCGGCGTGGTCGAGGATGAGCAGGCTTTTGACGTCGCGGACGCGGCGCAGGTTGGCGGTGACGCTGGCGGCGTGCTGCCCGGTTAGGTGACACAAGAGGCTGAATCGGCCAGCCAGAGTTTGCAGGAGCCCGACGGCCACCTGACCGAGGGCTGAGCTCAGAGACTCTGGAGAAGGATGCCACACAAACAGAATCAGCCAAAGAAAAACTAAAGTGATAAAAAATGCTGATTTAAAAGTGAAACTCACCCAGCTCCAGCAGGGGGCGCAGTATCTGTGTCTTGATGTTACACAGCTTACAGTAGAACTTCCTCTCGGCAGACGCCAGCTCATGGAGGCTGGCGATGAAGCCCATCACGTTCCTGTCCAAGACCAACGCGCACCCCTGGCCGCCCGCAAACACGTTGCTCACATAACCGAGCTGGAAGACAACGTGACGAAAAACAAACTTTGAGAATACAGTTTCTAAATGATCTTTATATGATCATTGTATATAGTTTTTAATCTATAATAGATCCTGCTCTGCTGCTGCAACGACACAGAATAACAAAAGGAGTAGTTGAGCAAAAAAACAACCCGTTACTTACGTCTATACAGAAGGGCAGCAGTACAGGCTGCTGGGTGTAGCCCCCCGCCTGCTGCTCCTCATCCTCCCCGTCTTCCTGTTGACCCAGCTCCTTGGCGTGGCTCTCCTCCGCCTCGTCTTTCACCTGCTGTCCGCTGTAATAAATGATGGGCCGGTAGCAGTCTCCGTCTGCCAGCAGGAGGGTGTGTCTCTCTCCGGCGCTGATGTCCCAGGCCCGGATCCCCTCCGACAGCTGGGAGGAGAAGAAGAGGAGCGTGAACCTCAAGGCTTTCTCTATCTGTGAGTAGAGGAGGTGGTTTACTCACCTTTGCGAGGCGGGGGACGGTGCTGGGGGACTCCTTGTGTCCAAGCTGACCAGAGCTGTTACTTCCCCATGAAAACACCTGGAAGATTTGGATAAAATGTACATGTGAATAGAACATAGCATAGATGGATATAACAGCTTCGGTTCCCAGTCAGAAAGAGCTGTCTGATGGCAAAGTAAGCACCTGAAAATATATATCTCATATAACCCCACTGAGAAACTATCCCTTTAAGGTAACATGTAAAATAAGGCACCGACTCACCTGAGACTGAGCAGTCAGAGCGAGGGAATGATGAGCGCCGGCCGCCACCCGCACCACCTCCTTATTGTTCAGACTCTTGATGCACAGCGGCTGTAATCTGCAGACAGACACATCACACTACTGTCAATAACAACATATCAACATATCACTACATTTAACTGCTTTTATATTTAGTTTGGCCTTGTGGAAAAAAAATTATGCAAGATGCAAACACGTCAGTGAAGATTTAGGATAATTATCACCGAATTGGCGCGAATATAAGACAATATTATCATACTATATTTGTGGACTTTGGACGTTATTGTCTTATAAACAGGGTCATTCCATAAACAGAATAATACGATAATATTCATGATTCATAACTGACCACAATAATCATTTTAACTGGTATACAAAGACCACTTTTATTTTTGTTGTTAAGATTTCGATCTTCATACAGTGAGTCATTTGTTTCTTATCATATCTTCTTTATCATATCTTTTTTTCACACATTTCATAGTGCCGAGAGACTTCCTCCAACCTGGCCAGACTGTCTCCGTGTCCCAGCTGTCCTTGCTCGCCGTGGCCCCAACTCCACAGCTCCGTCTGCAGGGTGGGGAACACCTCCTGGGCCTCGGGCACCGCTCCGCCCAGCGGGGTGAGGGCTACTGCACGCATCCTCGGACGGCCGGCTTTCCTCAGCAGCCGCGGGGACACTGAAGGTGCACGGACAAAAAAACAACTGCATAGGTTTTCTTTTATTCCTCCACTGCAAGATATTTAATCGATAGGGTGAGATATTTCGGTATCACCCTTATTGTTTTCATCTGTGTTTGCAAAATGTTGACAAGCCTGAGCCAAACAAAGCGATGGAAAATACCTAAACCTGATCGAATCTCAGGTGCAAAGTTCAGCAGAAGAAATCAATATGTGTTATCAAAACAGAAACAGCAGTGACGGTCGTGTAAACACATGCTGCCACACAGCAGACAAACAATGAGGAGAAGCCTGCAGGCAGCAGATAGAACAAACACCAATGGATGATTAAAAGTTACAGGAAATTGTGGGCAGGACTGATAACTTCTGGTCGAAATCGGTGGTTCTCTCAATCTCTTTTCAAAGTGTGAGGCTCGGTGAATGGATGTGAAACAACATTACATTAGTAATTACATAAGTTATAAAAAGAAGATCACATAGAATAGCCTAAAAGTGTGTGATTTGGTTGAAGAAATAGTTTAGAGACAGTAGTTTTGGGGAATGTTACTGTTTTTCCTACTTTCTCAGAGTTAGAAACTAATAAATGCTTTAGGACAGACCTTTTTTAGTCTAACCTGTTCTCTGAAGTTATCTCAAACAGCAATATTAGGCTATCTGGGCTCAATTGTTGAGTGTCTATGTGATAAAATAACATAATCATGGTCCCATAGGCATCCAGGAATTAGCATAAAAAAAGCATACAAAAATGACTAATCGATTTAAAAAATCTTAGTCGACTAAGACCAAAATGAACAAGGACTAAGAGGGGGCAGTCCAAATGGAAACTAAAAGACTATTGGACACGACAGCTAATTTCCTCCCTTGAATGTGCATGAAATAAAAACAAAACATGCACACACACATCTTTATGGCCTCCAGCAGTGAGCCATCTGGTGGCCCAAAGGACAGACAAACAAAGGAGAGTCAAATGTTTGAGAAATAAATCCAGGGTTTATAAAATACCTTAAAATAACCATTAATCCAGGCTGTAATTTCTCTGCTGGATATGAAGATTTTGGCTTCTATGTGTCCTCATGAGCTACTTGAGAGTTTTCAGGATTCGTCTCCCAATTTCCTCATCAAATCTGATCTTCCAGCCTTCATACGACCCACAAGCGGACAAACACAGATGATGAAATCCAGAGTAAATAATCTCTATTTACAAGGAAAGAGAGATATGATGATAGAAGGGAGAAAGTCCATCCATCTATCTATTTTTATATACCTGCTTATTCCTGCTCGGGGTCACACAGAAGCTATCCCATAATGCATCAACACTGATCGCTCACACCTTCTGCTCCAATAAATCTGCTAAGTTAGAGGATAAATATCAATCTGCATTCCTCAGTGTTTTTAATCACACAAAGGCGACCATTCAGACTGGCTCACCTCGCTCAAACTGGACCCAGTCGCGCTCAAAAGCACAAAGATGGAGTCCTGGGTCACAATTTGCTGTTTGCCAATTTCGAGAAGCTGACAACACAGTGATCTTCTTTGGGAGCTTTTTAAAAAATACTTTTTCTCCAGTCTGTCTTGACACAAGTTAGAAATAAACTCATACTGAAAATAGTCATTTTTGAACAGGGACTAAAAGGCAGTAAGTGCAGCATTAATAAACACAACTAAATAACAACATACTGCTTGCAACTTCCTGTGTCCAGCTAGATGGAGGTGACACACACACAATATAAAAGTCTCAGCTGTGCACAAAGTGCGACACAAGGACAAGGACAAGCCTTCGCCGTGCGTACAAGCCAGATGAGGAAGCGAAGACAAACATCAACCTGCACATGCGCAAGGAGTACTTACGCAGCAGGGTATAGGAGGAGGATAAGAGGTGAACAGCGTATCTACCCTGAGAGAGGAGTCCCGGTAGCGAGAGGCGGCGCCGCAGACCCTCGGCCTCCTCCTCGCGGATGTCCCCTGTGCTAGAGCTCTTCTTGGCTTGAGTGGAGTCCTCCAGGCGGACGCGCTCTGTCGTGCTGTCACCCGCGACGACGCCCGTGAGCCCCGCCGGCCCGCCTGACCTCGCCACCCCCGATGGCAGATAGTTCATCATCTTTTTGAGGGATAAGGCCTCGTAGGTGGAGGCGACCCGTTCGCCCACTGCGGAGGCGCAGGAGGCCACCAGGTTGTTGAGCGCGGAGCCGGGGGTGGAGGAGGTCAGCCCTCCTGCTGATGGCTGGAGGAGACACAAAGAGTCAAATGAGTCTGGGTACTACCAGATCATATACATACCAAAGAACGTTTATTGCCAAGAAGTGAAAGTCAGCGACTACCAAACGCCTTCTGGCCTTTGAAACCACATGTTAGGGCGATCCCTGCTGGTATTTTATGTTTCATAACTGTGATACAGCCTGACTTACCAGTAGAGTGTGCGGTCCTCCAGCAGTCGCCTTCTGCTCCGCCTGCGTGTTGTCAGCAAGTTTCTTCAGGTAGTCTTTGACAGCTTGCTCATCTGGATAGGGTGAACCCTTGACCCCCAAAACACCACCACCTCCGGGCTGAGCTGAGGCGTCACAGTCCGAGGCTGGCATCGCTCCGTTAGCCAGGGCTGATTCCTCTTTCTCCGAGTCCTGATTGGGGTCAGAGGAAAGGTCGGCACCTTCGGCGGGTGCAGGGGAGTTTGAGGTGGCGGTGTGGGAGTGGAGGACCGGCTCGGATGGGGATGTTTTGAGCCCTTTTGTCAGAGCAGGCGCCTCCAGCCTGCCTTCATCCTCCGTCAGCTCTACCCCGAGGGGACAGTAATGACCGTCAGAGATGATGACATGGTCCTCTTTGTCTGTCATGGTATACAGCAGCTGGTTACACTGTCTGCATTTGTCTACAGGGTGACGGTGGACGTCCTGAGGGCCCAGGCAGCGCACCAGAGCCAGGCTGTGTGAAGCCCCACAAGCCACCTGTAATACATACCTCCCCGCCAAGTGCTCAACCTTTTGTGGTTTCCAGACAGGGAAGACGGCGACGTTGAGGCCCAGCTGACAACCGCTTCCCCACGACCACACCTCTCGCTGGGCCGACAGCGCCAGGGTGTGCTGCTCCCCGCAGGCCAGCTCCAGCACCGGCACCGTCTGCGGGGGGCTGGTGTCGGCGTCCACCAGGGCGACTGGAGTCGGGTTGGGGACGGTGCTGAGGCCCGACAAGCCGCACTGTCCCGAGCCGTTGTCCCCCCACATGTGGACGCCACCGTCCTCCGTCACGGCCCCGCTGTGGAAGCTTCCAGCTGCAACTGCGACCACCCGCTGGCCGCTGAGCGCACTCTCCAGGGTGGGTTTCGCCGGATCGGGCGCTTGACTCTGCTTCCATGGCAACTCCCCAAAACTGTACACCTGCCCTCCTGAATTGGGAGCAACATCAACACAATAATCAAAGAGAAACATGGCAGTTAATCCTCATCAAAAATCTATTATAGCAATTAGAGCTGCAAGAATTAATCGATTAGTTGTCAACTATTACATTAAACGACAACTATTTTGATAATCGATTTATCGGTTTGAGTAATTTTTTAAGAAAGAAAGCTTCTTAAATGTGACTATTTTCTGGTTTCTTTACTCCTCTATGACAGGAAACTGAAAACAAGACATTTGAGGACGTCATCTTGTGCTTTAGGAAACACTGATCGACATTTTTCATCATTTTCTGAAATTTTATAGACCAAACAACTAATCGAATAGGTCGTTTTGGTCTTAGTCAACTAAGATTTCTTTAGTCGATTAGGCATTGTTGTGCTTTTTTCATGCTGAATGACATATTTCCAAAAAACGTAAGAGCACATCTCTGGTAAACACCAGATTTAAAGAGGTGCTTTTGTGTGATTCTTTGTGGAGAAACTCAGTTTGATAGATCTGTCGATTAAATCAACTAATCGATTAGTCAACAAAATCGTATGAGTGTTAGTCGACTAAGAATTTCTTTGGTCGAGGACAGCCCTACTAATGACATGAAATAGAGGAAAAGGAGCCACTCTATGATTTGATTGATTATGTTTCCTCTTTAATGGTTAAGACACCAACCATGAGACGCAACATCCCCAGTTCTCTCCCTCATTTCCTGTCATCTCTCTACAGTCTGTTCGTAATAAAGGCATGCAAATACCCTCAAAATATATATATATATATATATATATATATATATATATATATATATATATATATATATATAAAAATAAAACAATACCTTCCACGAGCAGAACACCATGCCGTGTGCCCAGGGCGACCTGAAGGACAGGCCCGGGTAGGAGCAGCCTTTCTGGGGTGACACTGCAGGAGTAGCCCTTCCAGGTGTGGAGCAGACCTCGCTCTCCACCACCGTCATCATCCCCGGAGCTGAGAGAGCAATCACAAACATATGAAGTAGGAAAATATAGTATGTCAACCAGACTTGCCTGGTGGCAAAATGATGGAAGATCTTCACAAACTATTTGCTCAGTATTATCATTTGTAAACCATCATTTAATTAAAAAAAGGTAGAACTATAACCCTGCCAACAGAAATTACACAAAGCATCATGGGAACACAATGTTCTTTGTGTAACAGCACAGAAAAAAAAAACACTTCATCCCTCCTCCTGTGCAGCATTACGTCTGAACAACAAGATGTTTTGTGGGTGAAAGCAGAAGTGAACTCCATCCGTAGGCGGTGTGTCACATGGCGATCACATCCAGCACTGCCAGCAACAACATGTGAAAGCAACAGTTAATAGATAGATAGATAGACAGCTTTATTGATCCCTGTGGGGAAATTCGATTGCCACCAAGTCAGACAACAACAAACAAACTGAGGCATCACTAGTCGCTCACTGAATGAGCTTCTGAGTCCGTTAAAAACACACACACACACACTACAGTGACCTCCAGTGAGTCTGGTGCAAGACCAATCACTGAGCCACTGGAGCAGTGTCGTCTGAAAATGTTTGGATTTGACAAATCGCCTGAGTCTGCCTGTAGTCAGTGGTGTAGAGTGTAAATAAAAAAGGAGATAAAACTGTGCCTTGTGGGGCTCCTGTTTTAGTTAAAATACTGTCAGACCATTTTTTATCATGCTTAACATATCTAGATAAAAGATCATTTAAAACCCAAGCGATGGTTGTGTTGTGCAGTTTAAAATCCATCAACTTGTTAGCTAAAATGTGTGGTTGAATAGTATTAAAAGCACTAGAAAAATCATCCTAACAGATTTGATATTTCTAGTGCTGTTGAGCAGAATAATCCTCTTGTAGGAGGACTTTGAATACCTCTTCCTCTCCATCAGTGGGGGGTTTATGTCTCCATCTCTGCTGCTGTCAAAGAAAAAGAAAACGCACCTCGTTAGATGAGAGCTGGGAAACAGATATAGCTTTTATGTTGCTGTCAATGCAAACAAACTGAGTTTTTCAAGATTCAATCCCTGTATTGTCATTGTGTATTACAACGAAATTAGATTGTGACAATCCCATAGGTGCCTAAAAAAGATAATACAATAAAAAAAAAGAGATAGTGCAATATAAATATATATAAAAAAATATATATAAAAGATAATACAATAAAAAAGAGAGAGTGCAATATTAATATATACAAAAAAATATATATAAAAGATAATACAATAAAAAAGAGTGTAATATAAATATATATATAAAAAATATATAAAAGATAATACAATAAAAAAAGAGATAGTGCAATATTAATATATATAATATATATATATATAAAAGATAATACAATAAAAAATATAAAAATACAATATTTATATTGATGAGATGACAGTTTTGCCAGATTATTGCACAATCAGATAATTATATAATTATTGCACAGCATCAGATAATTATTGCACACAGTGATTAGCATGTTATTGCACATATAGATTTACAGTATTTACATTGCAAAAGTGAAACAAAAGTGAAACAAAAGTGAAACAAAAGTGTCATTGCAAAAACAATTTTAGGGGAAAACCCAAACACCTATAAAGAGGAGTCAAAATGAAAGCAGTTGTTCATGTTTTAAAATACTTCTAACATCATGAAACAGCATGCATTACCTGCAACCTCTGGCAGGTAATACATGCATCAGGTGTTCTTCCATCTGTTACTAGATAATCCTGCAGGCCAGCATTAGCTAATCAGCTTCAGCTACCCGTTAGCTCAAACCCACAGGTGTGTCTCTTTTCTTTATTTTCTTAATATATAAAACCTCCTCTTTCTTACCAGCTGGCTCCACACAGTTCTCCTTGATGTGCTCACTCAGACAGGAGAGAAAAACACAGGTCTGTTGAGGAGTTTAGCAGCTAAATGCAGCAGCTGCTTGTTGTTCATCTCTTCTTGTGTTGACACAGAGAGGCGCAGCTGCTTCTTCTTCTTCTTCTTCCTCTTTGGTGTTTATTGGCAAACCATCTTAGAGGTGCATTACTGCCACCATCTGGACTGGAGTGTGGAACAGGAGATTGTGCAGAAACAAAATTAAAAAAATAAAATGATAGTAAAAAAACAACAACAATAAAATAAAAATTAATAATTATTAATAATAATAACAATATTACTAATAATAATCAAATTCTCTCCATTATTCCTGTTGCCCTTAAGTAATTAATTAGAAGATTGTGTACTTTCTTAGATGTCTTTCCTAGCAGATTGTAATATTTCCATCATCTACTCCTGAGAGAAATTCCCTTCTTTCTTCGTCACTGGACTGGAGTGTGGAGCAGTAGATTGGCAGGAAAAAAAAAAAAAATAATAATAAAATAAATTTAAAAAAAATAAAGAAAAAAAATAAATAATAACAATAAAATAAAAAATTAATAATTATTAATAATAATAACAATAATAATAATAATATTAATTAAATTCTCTCCATTATTCCTGTTGCCCTTATGTAATTAATTAGAAGATTGTGTACTTTCTTAGATGTCTTTCCTAGCAGATTGTAATATTTCCATCATCTACTCCTGAGGGCAAATCCCTTCTTTCTTTGACATATTTGTTGCACTCTCTAAGAACATGCTTGACAGTTTCAAGATATAAGATTCAAGATGTTTATTGTCACGCCGGTTATACAGGTACAATCGTGTGAAATGCTTTTTGCTGGGAAGCTCCATTAAAATAATAAGTTATATTACAATTATAAAAGGAAATACTTTGTACAAGGCATATTAAGAATATATAGAGGCATATTAAGAATATATGCATTGAGAACATATATAGTAAATACAGTATAAGATATATGTTTGTGTGAGAAGGTGTCGTATGAATGATCTATTTAAAAGTCTGATGGCCTGGGGGAAAAAACAAACACTCCATAGAATAAGCAAGCACCCAACTGGACTATGCAAATGATGATTGTCAGTTAAAAATATGTCTGTAATTACACAGAAACATACTGTTGTACCATTATTATGTTATTATTAGCAAAAAAAAATATTGGGTGAAAATAAACACGACTTTCAGTCATTTATTTATTCATTTATCTTTTTTTCTTCAACTTTAAACAAATTCTTGGCATCAGAACCTATTTGCTGGCTCTATATTGGTTTTATTTAAATAGTTGTCACCGTCTTCAAGCTACAATACAGAGTAATCTGAAGTGACTAGGCCCCTGGAATTGAAGAAAAGACAGCAGGGAACCATTTCCTGGTCTCTTCCACATCTTATGTACTTGAGGACTGGGACAAGTGTTGTGGACATTTCCTTCATTGAGGAACATTGTTTGCATTTTACCACTTATTTGTAGCTATTGTCCTCACACTCCTTGAGTATAAAACTGCCACATCTATCTGCAATGAGCTATCTGTACCACACGGGAGAGCTACTGCTCTCCACTTCCTGCTCTCCACTTCACTGTGAATCCACTTCACTGTGAATCCACTTCATTGTGAAACCACATTACAGCTCCAGCACATGTGACTTTCATGCAGGGATGGAAAGAGCAGTTGTACTCAAATAAAAGTACTGTTACTATAAAGTCATTTTTAAGTAATTGCGTTAAAATGTACTCTGAGTAAATGCCTTACACTTTTATATGTAAATATATGTAAATATATATATGTAACACCAGTGGAACAACTTCAGCAGCATGACCCCTTATGGCCAAAACAACAATAAATTCCACTGTGCACACAGCTTATTATTAATTATAAATATACAACCGCCTTCCTCAGTGTGGCCTCTCTAGAATAAACCAGAAAAGACACAAAACTCTGATATTTAAACAAAAGTGCCCGATAATAAATAGAAAGTCTATGGACGTGGGTGCAACAACCATTTTTAACCCTCTGAGACCCACAATAGACCCGTTTTTGTCTTTTTTTTAGGGGGTACAGGGGGTGTTTGGCGGGAGATAGCAGGTCAACAGTAGATGTCACATAGAAGTGGTGTACATCATCTGAAAGCTGGGAACATGAAGATTAATTTGAGATGCAGCTCAGCACTGTGTGTCAAGTTGTTCTAGTATGACACACACACAACACTACCTTGCAGGCAACATAGCGGTTGTTGACGTTCTCATCTGGAGAGTGAGTTCAGTAGGTGTGTTGTTGTACTCACCTGACAATGTGTGAGTCCTCTGCACCGCAAAGTCCTCATCTAACCAGTCCACTCAGCCTCTCTGGTCCCAGTATAACCGGTCCACTCAGCCTCTCTGGTCCTAGTATAACCAGTCTGAAAGAGGCTCTGCAACATCAGGGATTATCGTCTCACACACCTCACTGAAGGTAGAAGTCACCGTTGGAGGATCCACCATGATGAGCTGTTAGCCACACCCAGCACACCTGTTGGTGACACAACATCCAAGGTTTGTTTATTGCATTTCAGTTAGGGCATTCATTAACAGATAGTAACTGTAAATTGAAAAATAAAGAATTAAAAAACAAGGGAGGAGAAAAAATTATATTAAAAAAATAAGTATAAAAATAAATTACAAATAAATTAAAAATGTAACATTTTAACAAGAAAATTAATAATAATAAATAAATAAATAAATTAATGAATGAATAAATAAATACAATAATTCACACACCAGATTAAATCAGTGAATAATTAAGGCAGATTTAACCTTTTTCTTTTCTTTTTTTTAACCATGGCGAGGCACAGTAATGTCACATAACCATACCCCATAATGACGTGATTCTTAATTTGACTGCATTGGTGTGCATTTTTTGTAAGCTACTGTTCACTGGCCGATTATACAATCATGTATAGTATTATATTACTGAATTACTAATTAGTGATGCATTAATGTGTACACTTTTACACTGCAGCTGCTGTGTAGCTTAACCTATAATAATATATAATCATTTATCAGTTGATTTTGCAATTAATAATCTTAATCGGCAAAGTAAATAAAGCTATCAAATAGTGGAGTAAAAAGTACAATATTTCTCCAAAATGTAGTGGAGTAGAAGTACAAGTAGGCCTACTTGTTTTAAAACTTTAAAAATAGTACTAAATGTCCAGAAATTTCCCCCAAAATGTCAGACTTGCAGTAAGAATATCGTAGAAATATTATAAGCTTTTAAGGCATAAAGAATAATAATGTCACCATTAGCCCACTGTGAAAGACTGAGCCCAGCCCCTATAGGAATATCATAGTAACAGCTTGTGATGTGATCGCATGCTGATGACAGTTAGTGATAATGGGAGGTAACTAGGAGGTTGTGATTCATCCAGCTGTGTGAACACGAATAGGACAGACTGTTTTGGAGATGAACGATGGGAAAACAAACACTGTGGAACCCTGTTAAGACAACCTGAGCTTCATTTTTTTTTTTACAAAACTGGAATCTGTTTCTGTTGATTCAAATGGAGCTGAGAAGAGATTTCAGCCTGACTTCAGTGCTTTACTGCTGCTGGATCTGCATGAACTCCGGTGAGTGAGACGGTGAAATCTCTGCAGCTTAAATGATGTAATTTGAATCAATGAATAATGTGTTTTCTTGTTAAAAACAAAACAATGTATGTGTAGCTTTTCATAAAATATTCCTATCAGGATATTAGCCTATTTTGGGACTCTACCTCCGTAACGTCTGTGTGGTATACTTTTGCTAACTTTCCAATCCCTTTAACAATCTTATTGTCTTATTTTTGCAGTATTATTCTAAAATTCACCATAGGAGTGCTACTATTCTCTTGTGTGTATGAAGTCATTGAAGAAATATGTTTAATGTGCACTAACATGGTATTTTTACACTGTTCTTATTTTTCTATTAAGAATTAACAGGGTGATTTTTATTTGGGACTTGACATTTTAATACTTAAATGGTATTTTTTCTCTAATAATATTATCTGTATCTGAAGGCATTTTTCAATATGATATTAGTGCAGTATTATTCTAAAAGTCACCATAGCACAACTTTTCTCCTGGGTGTATGATGTCATTGAAGAAATATGTTAAACAATGTTTTTATAATATTTCTATAAGGACTTAAAAGTGTGATTCTGCCTCTAAATAGTGATTTAATAGTGACTGTATAATATTTGGATCTTGACTTTACCATCGGCGGTTTCATATAAGAACTCAGTAATAATTTAATCTGAAGCATTTCAGTCTCCTATAACAGTTTGAGTATAAAGTCAACACGGTACCTTAGAGATAACAATTGTCATATACATGTAAAAGAGTACTATACAGAAATGTAACCCAAAAAAAAGACACAAATTAAATTCAACATGGACATACAAAGACAAAAAACTATAAAATGTAATACAAATAAAACAAATAGCATACAACTAAAGCATGTTCTGCACAAAGCACAAAACACAAAGTACATTCACTCGTTTTTACACCTTTAAAACCGAAAACCCTAAAATTTCAAATTCCATAATAGGGATGAATAGTGTTTATGCATTTTGGATATGATGTTATTTGGGAAATACTTTACACTAAAGCTACTATCTTACACTAAAAAACAAGGTATGATATGATGTTGACTTAATGAGGAAGAGTCCCCTTTGATTATTAAACATTTACAAACTATCTGCTGTATTTGTCATTTAAAAAGGTGCATTTTAATTACCCTGGTGATTAAATCAAATGTCAAGTTGAGCTTAAGAGAGAAACATTTTTATGAAACTTGACGGACTGGCAGCAACAGTGTATAGAAAAAGCTAAATCTATCTGACAATCAGGACAAGAGAAAGATTACTTTTCACCACCTGAGGGGTTTAACCAGAATAATGTGTTGTAAATAAGATATAACTGTAAATATTAAAAGTCTGAATCCTGAGACACAAACTGCAGCGTAATCCAACAACATGTTTCTCCTCCACTGGCAGAGCCTCACCTGAAACATCATTTTGTCAGTTATAAATAGCCAATATAATCACAAAAACTGGCATTACACACATTTGCACAGTTTGTGCTCTTGGCTCGCTGTTTCTTGCACTGGCTAATCCTAAATTGCTTGCCGGTGATGCCAGATTGCTTTCCAGAGAGTTCAAAGCTGTGTGTTCAGAGAAGACAGAGGGGAAGAAGAGATTGCTGGTCTTGAAGTGAACAGGAAAAAAGAAGATATATATATATTTTTTCAATTAACCTGTAAGACAAATCATATCACGTCTGACACAAAAGGTCAAACACATTGAATTAAAGAGGTTTATTTCAGTTATGAAACTGAGTGATGACTGCCAAAAAACGTGGCTTTTGATTTTTAAGTTCAACTATCTCCAATAATTTTGCTGAGTGACATAAAATTAAATCAAAGTGCAGTAGATCACAGTATGAAATTTTATGAACAATAAAGTTGAGGTAATTGCTTTTTTCCCCCAGAGATGGGTTACAGAAACTCACTTCCTCAACTGCAATGGCTTTGGTTTTAGCAGACAGAAGGGGAATAGCCCTTTAAAGCCTTGGAAGGAGAGGAAGGTGAAGAGATGGATCAGAGATACCGTGGATGGGTTAGAAACTAGAAATGCAAAGTTTGAGCGCTTGAGAAAGAAAATATTTATCCACGAAAGTGATCGTTAGTTGCAACCCTACATAAGTATTTATTTAAATATTATAAATATTATTATTTATTTATTTTATTTATTATTATATATTTATTTATTTATCTGTTATTATTTTTATTATTATTTTACTATCACTATTATTATTTATTTATTATTAAATCTTTTTTATTTTAACTATTTTCCCCCAAATATATACTATTAGTATTATTATTATATATTTATTTGATTTATTATTATATATTTTTTATATTATCTACTATTACTATCACTATTATTATTTGTCAAATTACCTTTCCTGTATGTGTTCATTTGATTTCTTTCTGTGATTTCTGTGACCCTGGGAGGGTGAGGGAGGAGTGATGATGACAGATCGTATATATATCTACATGTAAAGATGACTAGAGTTTGTATAATGAAAAAAAAAAAAAAAAAACAATAAGAAGAAGTCTAAAAGACTTTATCCAATTTCTAAAATAAAAAGTACATGAGAACAAAATAAAGTTTCAGTTTCGCCGAGAACTGTCTGGATTTCCTGGATTATTAAAATAATTATTATGAGAAAATCTTGGTACTACTTTCTCATAAGGCAGCCTTTATAAAGTTGGTTGTTGTACGTGTAAAAAGTTACAAACAGTCCCTTTAAGAAAAACTAAAACTGAACTGAAACGATATTGCCTGGCTACACAAACAAGTTTTTTGGAGTTTAGTGTCCTTCTTGTTTTTCATGCACAGAGTACCTTATTTGCATTTTAAGACTATGTGTATGCGATCAGATTAGTGATGTCTCTCTCGTCTCTGTGTCTCTCCGTCAGTGCTGGCTGAAGACTGGACTCGTGTTCACACTGAGGACGAGCTCTTCAGGAGCTTGTTTGGCGGCTACAGCAAGTGGACGCGTCCGGCGCGAAACATCACCGACGTGGTCATCGTCAAGTTCGGCCTCTCGATCGCACAGCTAATAGACGTGGTGGGAACACACACAAAAAACTGACCACCGCTTCAAAAATTAAAAGAAAATGTCACACCTGTTGTTGCTTCTTAAAATATTTTGCAGTTTATAAGCAATCATTCGATCTAACCCAAATGTATCTCCCACTTTTTGCTCCAAAACAGGATGAGAAAAATCAGATGATGACGACCAATGTGTGGCTGAAACAGGTATAAGCACCTAACCAAACAATTGGACAAATGTGAGTTCTCGAAATTCGAGAACTGAGCTTATTGCCAAACCTTTGTACCAATATTCATCACTTTTCAATTGGACCTTTAAACAACATTTTTTTTGTCTTAAAAACTGTGTATGTGTTGGCAGGAATGGACTGACTATAAGCTGCAGTGGAGTCCGTCCGACTTCGACAACGTGACGTCCATCAGAGTCCCTTCTGAGCTCATCTGGGTGCCGGACATCGTGCTGTACAACAAGTAAAAAACAGACAGTCAGTTGCACAAATCCTGCTTATTTTGTACACTTACAGTATAAATAAGCTGGACTGAGAACAAGAGGAAATCATACAATAGTTAAAGGAAATGTGGCAAACACAAACCTTTAACCATGAGGTTTTTTTGTTGTTAAGGAAGTTTTGTGTAACTAAACTTTAAAACAAAACAAATTAAAATGAAAACTAAAGGATGCAAGTAAAGACTTCTTGTTTCTTGACCCCTAAAAAAATCCGGATATAAAATGTATCACATACACAGGAATCCAAGGACACACTCAAACAGACACAACTTTGAATTTGTGTAGGTGGAGCTGGAAATTATCTGTAGTGATCAATTACCCGCTTGATCCGTAACAATGTCCTCATCTCGCTGAGGAGCGCATGAGGAGGGAAGGTCACTTATATGGAGCCAAACAGCTCGAGCATTTCTGCATATCCCTGCATACCAATTGGTGATGCATGCAAATGATCCTGTTGAATAAATGATCCTGATTCTATTGCGTCTGTGCAGCAATCTTGCATCACACGGCTTTAAGTCAAAGTCTGGTTTCCTTTCCTCAGGGCCCAGAGGAAGTATTAAACCTTAAATTTGTCTGGATGGAGACGAAACTTTCTCCTCCTTCAGCATTTCTGAATATGAGCTTGCATCATGAATACAACTTCGTTAACATTCAGTGATCAATTATTAAACATCGCCTGTGTAAAAGGGGCATAGCTCCAGGTTTGTTGATTCACCTTTTGGGTTTGAAACGTAATGAGACGGAAACTTGGGAGCAAACGACTGAAGAACGATCCCCTTTTATCCAGATGATACTTCAGTATTGTGCTGTGTCTTAATTTGCGTGCTTCTGTACTTACACTTGCTATTTTGAGTGCACAAGTACGTTCACACTGAGAAGTATGGCAAAATGCAGTGCACTCTAAGTACCCGGATGTTGTGCCCAAAACGGTCAAAACGTTGGGTGTGGAACGCTGGACACTTCTCACCCTCAAACTTGTGAAAATGGCGGGCGAAGAAGCTGCAGCGGTTGTGACTGAAAGGGCGAACACAGAACTATACAAATTTAAAGGTCCCATATTATGCTCATTTTCAGGTTCACGTTTGTATTTTGGGTTTCTACTAGAACATGTTTACATACTTTAATGTTCAAAAAACACATTATTTTTCTCATCCTGTCTGTCTGAATATACCTGTATTCACGCTCTGTCTGAAACGCTCCGTTTTAGCGCATTTCAACGGTATTGCGTTGCTAGGCAACAGCTTGGGTCCATGTTTACTTCCTGTCAGCTGATGTCATTCACATACACTGCAACAGGAAATAAACGGGGACACATTTAGAATGTTTATGTTTAAAACTGGGTCTAAATATAGTATATTTGTGACATCACAAATGGACAGAAATCCTAATGGCTTGTTTCAAACGCACAATTTCTGAACACGGGCTGTGATGGATTCAGTGTTTTGATAGTTTAACAGTATTTATATATCACTTAAACCTCCTTTATAATATAAAAGACATGAAAATCTCACTTTTTTACAATATGGGACCTTTAAGTTATACATGCGTTTTTTTCACTAATAGTCGAAAAGAAACCATTATGGGATTAATTTATCAGTCTGAATTGAATTATGGCCAATACGGCGTGATGTCCATGGTGGACTATCACCAGCTCATCTACCGAGCTTCAGGTGAGTGCAACAACAGCCGTGTGCGATTTGAGACACATGTAAGTACATAGTGCGCACAGTGTACTACATAGAATCATCCGATTTGAAACACAACTTTGGTGTCCTTTCTCTTTCTTGTTAATTTTCAATATTTTCTTGCTTTTTTTCCTGTCTCAATGCTACGCTTCCTCCCCTCATCTTCTTCTTTCTCCAGTGCAGACGGAGAGTTCGCCGTCACCCACATGACCAAGGCCCATCTCTTTCACACCGGTCGTGTCCGCTGGGTGCCCCCGGCCATCTACAAGTCCTCCTGCTCCATCGACGTCACCTTCTTCCCTTTCGACCAGCAGAGCTGCAAGATGAAGTTCGGCTCCTGGACGTACGACCGCGCCAAGATCGACCTGGAGCCCTTCGAGAACACGGTGGACCTGAAGGTTGTTGAGTTGGCGCCATTTAGCCACAACTGGCGCCTGATTTGCCAGCTCTGCCTTTTTACCTCCTCTTATCTACGGTTCACACATGCTATTTTCCGTTTAGTTTTGCAGAGGATAAATAATCTGGCTGCTTACTTTTTAATCAACAGAATAGTTCTCAGCGTGTTGCTGTTGTATTGCAGCATTAACTTGTAAATGCATGAATTTCAAGAGATGAAACGCCTAATTCTGGAGAGATTTCTCAGATTTAAAATGCTGAGGTTTTCTTAATGGTGTTGTGACTCAAAGCAAAGGAGTTAAATATAAGTTAGCCTGACGAAGCAGTTTTTAGCAACGTGCTGCTTAGCACTTGGAGTTTCACATTCCTATTCCTCTGTGCTGAGAGATACAGTTGGCCCACCACTTTGGTCTAGAGTGACATATCTTGACACCAATTGAATGGATTGCCATGAAATTTGGTTCAAATATTCATGTTTCTTGGAGGATGAAGCCAACTGACTTTTGTGATTTGTTCACGTTTGTGCTTTTGAGTGAAATGTCTCAAATCATTCTATCTAATTTCTAGGATTACTGGGAGAGCGGAGAGTGGGCAATAGTCAACGCCGTGGGCACCTACAACACCAAGAAATATGATTGCTGCCACGAGATCTACCCCGACATCACCTACTATTTTGTCATCCGCCGCCTCCCGTTGTTCTACACCATCAACCTCATTATCCCTTGCCTCCTCATCTCCTTCCTAACTGTTCTGGTCTTCTATCTCCCGTCCGACTGCGGCGAGAAGATCACGCTGTGTATCTCCGTGCTGCTGTCGCTCACCGTCTTCCTGCTTCTCATCACGGAGATCATCCCGTCCACGTCGCTGGTCATACCGCTGATCGGGGAGTATCTGCTCTTCACCATGATCTTCGTCACGCTGTCCATCGCCATCACCGTGTTTGTGCTGAACGTGCACCACCGCTCGTCGGTGACTCACACCATGCCGCGATGGGTTCGGAGGCTTTTCTTGACGACGGTGCCACGATGGTTGTTCATGAAGCGTCCAGAACATGGTGTCAGGCCTGTAAGGTGAGAAAACAAGGAAGGTTTACTGTATGTCCAAATCATTCACTACTTCCTATATAATAGAGTTTGAGATTCATCATTTTACATAATCTCGGACAGGTGAAGTGTCGCACGACTGTAATTAAGCTACGAATTGCACTGTGGGAGTTGTTGGCAAAAAGTAATGATGCCATAGGACACTCAAAAAATGGCATACAATAAACATATTACACTATATAATAAATAGGAAATGAGTTTGGACATGGTGTACATATTCTTTCCCTTGTTTTTATATTCTAAAAGCCCAGAACGGCGCTTTGTTTGCGTGTTCAAACACACCAAATGTAATTTTGTGGACTAGACATTTGGTATTTACATGGTACATAGTGCAGTAGTAGTAAAGTATTATACCTCAGTATTGAAACTAGTTCCAGATTTAAAACCTGAATTAACTTTTTTGGTCACTTGGGTGCAGCAGAAACAAGCTGTGACAACATCAGGACCCTTTAAGTTGATACTGTACGGTGAACTTGTTACCAAACAGTTGCTTGTTTACACATCCAGCAGTTACGGAGCAACATAATCATTAATTAGGAGTCTTTGTGTCCACCTGATGAATTTGAGTCCAAATATTCACTCTCTTAGTGATAAATTAGTGATACTTATGTGATGGGCATCACTACAAGCGACTCCTTTCACATCCACGCCATCATTTGATCCATTGTTAATATAAAAATATTGATTATGGCATAAAGCTATTCTTCTTTGGCTTTTTTTGTTGTCCCCAAACGTTGTTGCCTCAGGCGGCGCCACCTGACTGATAAACTCATCACTGTCCGGACTCCAGGCCCCTCCTACAGCTCGTCCACCTGGGCCACTCAGGAGTCTGACATCGATCTCCATGGTTACCAGGGCGATGATAACGGTTGCCACAGCAGCCACCAGCTGGACTCCTTGGATGCTGGAGATGAAACTCACTACTGCGATCTCCACGGTTACAAAAACACAGATAATTTGGTAGCCAGTCGGCCGAGGATTTCTCCCCTCTCTCCTCCTTTCCCTCCATCTCTCGGCTACATTTTCCTCCCACAGAGACATTCCTCACTCAGCTTGGACTGGGACACCCCTCCTGTGGAGCATGGTTCAATCCAGAGCCCCTCTTTTCTGTCTCCTGCGGTGGTATCGGCCCTGGAGGGGGTGACATACATCGCAGAGCATCTCAGAGCCGAGGACGCAGACTCCTCGGTGAGTGCCGACTCCCTTTCTTGTGTTGCTAGGAAGTGATTTGCTTTCACTCCTTTCTAACATCTCCCATTCTTTTTGTCTTTTCTGTCTCTTCAGGTGAAGGAGGACTGGAAGTATGTCGCCATGGTTGTAGACCGGATCTTCCTGTGGATGTTCATTATTGTGTGTCTGCTGGGGACAGTCGGACTCTTCCTGCCTCCGTGGCTATCTGGGATGTTTTAGAACCAAACTAAACATAAAAAAACTATTAAATGAATAAATAAATTGTGTCTATATGTAGAGAAAGAGATCAATCAGTCACAAAAACTTAAGTTTCCTAGGAAGGACAAGAACATTTTTCACCCGATTTGTTTAATTTGAAATTTCAATATCAATTAATCTGCCTTTTTGCTTGATAGATGCACAAATGATTTAGAATTTAACTACATTTAAACAAGTGGATTAAAACTTCCTTTGTGTACTTTCTTATACTGTATGCATCTTTTGATTTCAGGAGAATATAGTTTTCTTTGAGTCTTTGCCGTTATGAAACGTTTTCAGCTGCAGAGTGAATGAGGACACTTGAACAGACATCCAATTATCAATGATTCAGAGAAGAAGAGAGGGAAGAATGAGGCCCTTAATAGCTATTAAAGCCTTGATTGGCTAATTACACTGAATGAAAGTAGCTGTCAATCATAAGATATATGCCTTCTCTTGGGTCTCCTCCATTATCACCAACATGATATATTCAGGTCATCAATACAGCACTTTTCTCAAAAGTAATCCCCTTAAATTGCCATTAAAAGTAATCCCTTTTATTTGACCTTTGGCGGGCCTCAATTCAAACATGCAATAACATGAAGAAGACACAATAGAAAATCAATATTCATCCCAAAATTCATGTACAATGCTACTATAGCTGCTATATTGTTTTGATGCTAAATTAGCCTGCATGATTGGCAGGAGTATGTATATGATGGGATTTGGATATATAATGTGTTTTCTCCACTTTCTGTACACAATTTGACATTTGAGTCATAAGATTATGATTATCCAGTGACTTGCAATGATGATACGGAAAGGGCGTTTTATCCATAAAAAGGGCAAGGCTCATAACATTCATAGATTTCTTGGCTGCATTCACAGAAATGCAATTTCCAAAAATAAATGCATATTGTATAACATCCTCTCAATGGTAAATAGCTGACATGTGACTGATGAACTTGTTGGCTGTAACAGGGATCAAGAAGAGTCTGTCTGAAGTGTGGTTTAGTGCTAGTTGTATAAGTCTTATATCACAAAAGTCTGCGTCAGCACCTTGTTGGAGAATAACACGATTCAATGTTTGGTCAAGTCCAATAAAAAAGAAAATTTGTTGGATGTCATACACACAAATAATTGGCCATGCTGCTGTAATTGGCATGATTTTTCAGAAAGGATAAAAATTGTTTGTACAATAAACAGAACACTGGACAATAAAGAAAAGGGTTTTCGTAGAAGAGAAAGTTTCATCATCAATATCATATTTGTATTTTGGGTTTCTACTAGAACATTTTTACACGCTTTAATGTTAAAAAACACATTATTTTGCTCATACCGTCTGTCGGAATATACCTGTATTCACCCTCTGTCTGAGACGCTACGTTTTAGACCCCCTCCCAAAAAAAAGCCCAGTCTGCTCTGATTGGCTTGTGAGAAAAATATGGTGCACCTTTGCAAAGGTGAAGACATGGGTGGTACTGTATATTCTAACGAGCCTGGATGTGACATAGGAAGGGGAGCCAAATCTGAATGGCTTGTTGAATCACATGTTTTCGAGGAAACCCATAAAATACTGACTGGGTTGTCTTATTTCACAGTTTGTGGGTTGGTAGGCACTCCAGATACCCAATTGTATGAGCACAAGCACTGAAGTGAGTTTTTCATATGTCCCCTCAAAGATCAAACCAGAATTTACAAGAATCTGTTTCTTTTTCCACTTTTTGTTATTCAGTTCATTCTAAAAAAAAAAAAGCATGCATACTGTAGGCAGTTTTTTGGCTGCCGAATGCAGCAATGAATGAATCAAACATGTTAATGTTTGATTCATTCATTGCTGTCTCATATCATGCACGCTTGTGAATCAAAGTGGCATCAAAAAAAACATCAAGACACTTGTGACAACAAATGCACTCATTGTTGTCAGCGGCTGCAGGCCGAGTTCAGTTTGAACCAATGTTATCACATGCTGAGCATCAAAAGACTGTCCAGGATTCATAGAGTAACAAGCCTACCAGAGTTTATTCAAATTTTACAACAAATCAGATATGAATGAGTGACAAATTAAATGAAAAGTTTTCATTGACTTTAGCAAGCTTACAATCGGATGTTTAGCTGGTAAAATGCTCACCACGTCAACCATCATAGTTTGGTCTGTTGGCATGCTAAAATGTTAGTAGTAGCATTAATCAAAGGGCAACTCACGCTGATGGGAATGTTGTTTGTTTTGCATATATATATACTGTATACTGTATATATGTTGCTCTTTGTTGTAGCCGCTAGTGCTAAACTTGTCGGTGAGAGAAATCACTCTGATTGGCTCTTCAGCTTAAACGAATCGGTGCACAAGAAGAGAAACGAAAGTGATAAAAGCAAGCCAACGAGTAAAGTCGAGGAAAAACACAGAAGACTCTTCTCATTCTTCATCTTCATCTCATCTGATCATTCCAATACACGGATATTTTCACAACCACATGGCCATCAGGAATGAAGTGTGAATGAGAGTGGTGTGAAAATGGTCGGCAAACGCCGCTTTGTTTCATGTACGTATCATAATAACGGATTGTATATCCGCCGTCCTCTATCTTCCGTTTTTTTAAATGATGAATACCGAATACCGCAACCTGCTGGTAGGGAGAGTTATTTCATCTCACGCAGGCGCAGAACGTCTGGATCAAAATGTTTAATGTCCTTATGACCTTATAAATAAACTCAAGCAGTTCAAGGCATGAAAGCTGTGAAAGCGAGACTAAGCTAGCATTACAATGGGCGTGGGCATCATGTGCTACAGTTCTCTCTGGTTGAGAGACAGCTGCTGAACAGCTGTCATCACTCTCTTAGTAGTGAAGGATGGAGGCTGAACAAGCTGAACCTTCGGAGGGATGGTCATGGATGAAGGTGCCATGTCTCAGTAGCTGAGAAGAAGACGGGACAGGATACCTTTTAGAGGATAAACTACATATCTCCTCAATGTCTGTGTCAGAGAAATGGGAAGTCAGGCAGCTGTTAGTTCTGTCTCTAAGCGGAGGCTGAGGAGCTGATTTCACTCACAAGAACTTAGGGCCGGTTAGGAATTGTTGACTTCTGAGTGGAAGAGTTATTCTTTCATCAAGAGGAAGTGTGAGTCAGAGTAACCAGAATCACACTGGCTGAGGTCTTCTAAGTAATGCATGACTTTCTTATTAGCTGTCTGACGTGGCGGAAACAAACATTTTGGGCTCTTTTGGTCTCTTTTCTAGGGCTGCTTTGCTCTGAAAGGCAAGGCTGGTTTGTCTGTGGGCGATCAGAAGCAAGCATCTTATCGATGAGTCTTTGGATGCGCATCACACCTGTCAGTGAGTAGCGAGTCTATTTCTTTTCCTGCACTTGCTGAAACTCAACCTGCTGATGAGTTCAGGGTAGATCCTGTGCTCGGGAAGAAATAAAATGGTCTACACAGGGGCTCTCCATTGTTGTGTCTGGGATGTTTAGTACAACAAAGCAATGTGGTTTGCTATGGTGCTGCGTTGGCAGACTCCTTGCCTACACTATGGTGAGTAGCTTCCTGTGGGCACCATCTAGTGGGACTAGTGGGCATAAAAGATCGGTGCCAGTAAAGGTAAACACAGACTCAGGCTGAAACACGTGGCAGTAACAGCTAGGTACATAACTTATATCACAGCGGTGGTAGCACGGTAGCATACACATTTGATGTAATGTGTGACAACAGCAGTGGCCAAAAGTCACGGTCAGGTAACTGACACAGTAATGTTAGTTATAAAAGCAAAATCTCTTACCAGGTCATACCAGGACAAGTTAGGGTGTTTTTTTTATTTATTTTCATTCACAGGAGAATTAATGTGCGGTTTCTTGCCCCCAACCATTTCCAATCTTAGCCTCCCCGTGGGCATTTTCAATTTCATACCAAAAGCATTAACCCTACAGATATGTGATCAATGATCAAGTGATACCAATAACCATGGGGCCTTTTGTACCTTTGCTGCGTCGATGATTTATGGTTTACACTTTGTTACGCAGAAGGAGTCCGTTTTACAGGAAAGTAAAATCCTTATTTCGTGGGGTAAAGGATGATGGGTCTTGCAGATTGCAGCTCTTTTAGTGTTAACACTAAAAAGATATCATTTTGTTATGTCTACACCAAATTGTACTCCCGACCCACTTATATTATTTTGTGGATTATTATCCATTTATTATAGTATTTGTTGATCTATTTATTCATATTTGTTCTCATTTTCTTTTTGTTAAATGTTATCATTATTGTTTTTATTATTATATTATACATTTTTGGGGAGTTTTAAGTTTTTTAAGGATTATTTCTGTTTGTCCTATGTTTATGTACACTATCCATCATATAGTCTTTATATCCAGATGTGTATGATTGTATGTACATACTATGTATATGACTATGCAGGTTTATGTATACAGTGCCCTCCAAAAGAATGGGAACAGCAAGGTCGGGTTTTCTATTTTTGTTATACACTGAAGACATTTGGATTTGAGATCAAAACATAAATCTGAACCAAGAGATCAGAATGTCAGCTTTTATTTCCTGGTACTTGCATATATATTTAGGAGGCATTTCTTTGAATATAGGTAGACAAAATGTTTCGGTAGACTTCTGAATCCATTCTGCTGCTACCCATCATGAGCCAGTTCCAGAAGCAGCCATGCAAGTCATGACATTACCTCTCCCAATACTTAATGGATGAGCTAATGTAGCTGTGGCTAGAAGTGCAGATCCTTGTTTTCTCTACGCTTTGGTAGGTAAAAGATTATCTTGTTCTAATCTCTCCAAGATAAACCTTTGTTCCAGAAATTTTCTGGTTCATCTCTGTACTTCAGTGTAAATTCTAATTAGGCCTTTCTAAATTGTTGTATTTGCAATTCCCAATTTTTGTGCAATGGTTCAAATTGATTCTGAATCAATGAATTCTTTTCTTTTCTCAGCTTTCAAATTGCTTACTTATTCGTCCTTTTTTTTCAGCCAGTTTGACCTTTTGAGATCCGGGAGGCGCTATAGAGTCCCTCTGGCAACTAAAAATGTGTTAAAGAAGTCCTTCATCCCAAGTGCCATCAATATCCTTAACTCAATTATGTGACTGAGTAGATCTAAGCCACAGACACTGACATGAACTGTTTTAATGTGTAATATGAGCTGTCTATTTGTTTTTACTGACAGCTTGTCTGTTTTTTTATGTTGTTTCCTGTGTTTGTTGAGCCAATGACAATAGGAAATAAAAGCTACCATTGTGATCTCTTGTTTCACATTCATCTTTTGATCTCAAATCCAAAAGTCTTTAGTTTATTGAAAAATAAAAAAAGTTAAATGTATACAACATTTGCAGCTCACACAATATGCACACTAAGACCACATCATTAAAATTAAATAATAAGTGAATAAATTATAAGAAATAAACACAAAATACAATTCATGATACGAGTCAAGCTTTTATTTCAACAGAGACAATGTAGAATGAACAAGACTCATAGAACAGACAGAAAACATTAAGAGACACGCAGATTCTTCCACTACCTCACTCCTTAAATGTGCAAAAAGTTGATATCCAGAGCATTAAAATAGCAGCAAACAATTATTTGCGATATAAAGATATAATGAAGTAATGTCTAACTAAGCAGTATGTTGTAATACGAGCTTCTCTGTGCTTTATTTACATAGCCAAACAACAAAACAACAAAAGCTGTCTTTCCTATTTAGCATAAAGCATTTCTTTTCTTTTAGCGTACATGGAGCTGAGAGAAAACACAGCGTCGGTGAGGACAGTCGGGAGAAAAGGGAATAGCTTGAAGAAAAACATATCTGTCGCTGAGGCCAGCAGGTATCTACGTTTAGGCTGAGCAGACGTCACGGCGTGCAGCATGGCGTCGACTACCATGTCACCGTTCTTGAACCCCGTCCTGCATGTTGACATGAAGTACTCGTTGGCCAGATCGATGTACTGTCGGTTGAAGACTTGCTTACGTTCGTCGTCTAATTTCTCCCAAATATCCAAACCTGTTTTCGTCTTCACGATGCTGGTGGCTTGGCCGAAATTACCCGGCTGGATGATGCTGACCTGAGAGTGGAAAAGAGTTAGTCTGTATATTGTCAAAACTTTACGTGCTTTTAATGATACAACACAAACTTAAAGGAATAGTTTGGCCATTTGCTTTCAATCTCATGTTTGTACGCTAAAAAAAACAGGAGCCAGGCTGTTTCCCCCTGTTCTCAGTCTTTGTACTAAGCTTCTGTAGCTTCATAATTAACATACAAAGACGAGAGTGGTTTCAATCTTCTCATCTAACTCCTGGCAAGAAAGCGAATAAATGTTAAACTGTTACATTAACATGGTTAAAAATCAACAGTTTCCTGGCTTAGATAATAATGGGTGTCCTTTGACTGATCATATTTTATCTCTGCAAACTTCCCACAATGTTTTGCCTACATTACTGTACCTTCACATCAAAACTGGCCATCTCAACCCGGAGGCAATCTGCAAACGCTTCCAGTCCTCTCTTTGACACACTGTAAGCTCCCATGTTCAGGCAGTTAAAGAAGGAAAAGATGCTCGACATGTACACCATCCGACCTGCAACATAACACATTCATTTTTACTTTTAACATCACTACAATACGAATGTGAGGTTACAGTGAAATGTAGCTACATTTTTGAGCTAACCTTTAGCGGCACGGACCAAAGGTAGAAATGCAAACGAGGTCCTGATGGAGCCAAACAGGTTGATGTCGACCATGTGGCGGTAATCTTCAATAGAGCTCCATTCGATCTCGGCCCAGTCTGAGATGCCAGCGTTGTTCACAACTGCCCACAACCCTGAGAAAGTAGAAAAGTTATTCTCTATAAAGACACTATTTAAGAGTTGAATATGTGTATTGTGCATATGTTTAAATGCATTGCTGTGCACTTATTTAACATGTGCAAGCCACGATGAAATCATGTAATTCATCGGATGTATCGGATGTTTTAAGATGCTTCAGGACATAATTTCATGGCAACAAACTCTGTAGAGATTATGCATGAAAACCAAACTGTGCATTACAGTCACAATTATGTGATACAGTCTGATATTGATTTATAAAGAATGCATTTAGACTTCTTCTTTTGACTAACTTATTGTCTTAGTATCTCAAAATCAGGACTAAGTATCTTATAATTAATACATTTATTTATGGAAGCCCAAGAATGAAAAGTTTAGGAATAAAAAATAAACATGGCAAATCAAAATTATGATAGTAAATCATGTAAGTAAGCCAAGTCTTTCTACGTTAGTATCTCAAAATTAGGATTAAGCATCTTATATTTTTGACATTTGTACATTTTAGGAATAACTTAAATAAAGTTAGTCATGGAAAATCAAAATACTAAATCATAATTTTTTTTGAGTATTTTCCCTTTTGGCAGAAATGAGCTTGCATACACATTAAAGCTGAATACAAGAGAAAGTGGGTCATCTCACCTTTCTCTGGCAGGTTCTCCTGGACCATCTTCTTCGCCTGCTGCATGTCTTCATCACTGGTGACGTCCAGCTTAAGGATTTTCAGATTACTGGAGCTCTGTCTGACTAGACTCTGGGCACCGGCTCCTTCTGGAAACAAACAGCCAGCGAAGACCACAAACCCTTTGTGGTCCAAACATCGAGCCAGCTGGTGTCCGAAGCCGCTATCGCAGCCTGTTATCAGCACAGCGTAGCCGTAACCGTCCTGCACATTGCGGTGGCGTGAAAAGAGTTGGCCCACAAAGAAGAGGAGGATGGCAGAGATGGAGACTATGCCAATGATTTGGCCGATGAAGTAAATTGTGCTCATGCTGATGAAGCGTCTGTGAACCACCGTGTCTGAAGAGTGCCTGACAGCGCTGACTACCGCATATTATACCCCAGTTGTGACGCCCCTCCTCCTGTGTTGGAGGCTGCCCTGAGGGAGGGTCATCAGCTTGATTGAGCTCACCTGAGCTCACCTGAGCCTTCCAGGCTATAAAGGCTGCCCCATGTACCTTTGTTTGGTTCTGCACCTTTAACCCATATGCCACACATCCATGCACTACATCCATTTGATAACATTACTGATCTACACACTCCATTGTTCATTTCATATTAACCTTAGTTTAATAAATTGTTTGGTTTAATATATAACCTTGCGTGGACTCCCTTTTTGTCACATTCCCTGAACCAGTTTGTGACAAATGGATGCTCGTCTGGGGCTGCTCCACAACACAGCAACAGTTCATTGTGAGGGCTCACATGTGTGAGGGTGAGCCAATTTGTTCAGGTTGTTTCATGTGACTTAAAAGACACCTCTGTTGTTGTTGCTAACTGGAAATGTTTGCACAAAATATTTGTTGGAAATGTTCAATGGATTTTAGTGGAAACAATCAATTTTCTTTTAAGGAAAAATGTTTACCCCATACAAATAATCATGACTTTTCTCTTGATTACTAATCAATTATAAAGGCTAAGACCTAAATGAGTATGGACTAGAGCACACAGTCATTTGAGGACAGAAGATAATAATGCAGTATTCAGGGAAATGTAGGCCTATTCCTATGATGCCCAACTGACTGAAGAGTGCTTTAGGCAACATGTTTTGAACATTTAACATTTTAACACCATTCATTTCTTTAACGCATTAAACGCAACTTGCGACTTTAAGATTGTAGTGGGCTCAATTTTAAAGCTAGAGTGAAGATATTGATACCAACCACGTCATACTAGCTTGTCGTGAAGGAGGTTAAATAACGCTCCAAACTTATGCACTTACTTTGTCCACTCCCATGTTGATAAGAGTATTAAATACTTTACAAATCTCTCTTTAAGGTACATTTTGAACAGATAAAAAATGTGCAATTAATTTGTGATTAACCATGGACAATCATGCGGTTAACTGGGATTAAATAGTAAAAAAAAGTAATTATAATTTAATAATACATTAATCTGAAATGGGCCATTCTGCATAACGAGTAAGTATATTTAAGTATATTTTGATGCGTATACCTTTGTACTTTTACTGTAAGTAAGATTTCGAATGCAGGACTTTTACATGTAGAGTGTATTTACACTGTAATATTGCTACTTTTACTTGAGTAAAAGATCTTAATACTTCTTCCACCACTGCTTATTTCAAGGTTTATTTATTGTCAATGTACAACTCAGGGTTGCACAACAAAATTTGACATTTTATAGATTAAAAATAATCAAAGTCATCAATCAATTTAAAGTACTTCGCTCTTTTCGGTTCCTCTGCTTCGACCCGCTCTTCTTTTTTTAGGTTGGCTGGCAGGGAAACTCCAATTACCTCATCAAGTAGCGCAAAAATAATCAACACCTGAAGCACACTTACCAGAACTATACAACAGAAGCTGCAATCATGGTGCAAGTTATATGGGACAAAACTGCTGCTGTTGTGATAATTTATGTGTGTCAAACACAGGCTTGTTTCAGGGAACTGACAAAGTCTGGTGCTAATCGCAGACTGTCTGGGGCTTTTTTTTTTAGGTGGTCCCAGCTGTTCTTCCTGGAGCACTACTGCATTGTATGACTACTGCAAACACTGCATTTTCATTTTTAATATCAATGTTGAGACAATTGCCCTGGAAAAAATGAACATCTGAAGTTATAAATCAAAACTGTCTCTGCTTATCTGTTGACAAACAGGGAGACACGTAAATGATGAGCCGGTGCACCACAAAATTTACCATGGAGCTCTAAGTATCAATGCAATCAGCAGAATCTCTAGTTTCAGGGGATGCCCCTAACAAACTAAACCCGTTAGAGCATCTGACAGACAGTAATGTCTTTAGTCCCTTTTCTTTACACTGTGCAGTGTCCTCGAGTTTGTGAAAGGTCCTTTAATTCAAATTTATTTCAAATATATTATGATTATTCCGATATATTATGATCCTGCCGACGCCACTGGTCAAAACACTGCCTGTTTGTGGGGTTTTCCCATGGACTTTTCATCTCTTTTACCAAAAGTCTGTTTTTTCCTGATCCGATGTGACGGCCCAAGGACAGAGGGTGCCGTATGCTGTACAGATTGTAAATCCCCCTGACGCAAATTAGTTTTATTGGATAATATAAATACATTTTATTGACTAGAAATCCTGTTATGTACAGTAGCTTGATCACTCTCTTTGTATTCAGAGAGGCTGCATATAACCTACTAACCATAACACCTAACTAGGTGTTTTTGTTGCCAGAACCTAACTGTAGTTTTGTTGCGTGGCGAACAAATGATACGTGAAAAGCAGCGTACAAATGACACGCGAACAGAGGCATACAAATGACACACGAAAAGCCTAAAATGTGTCCTCATGACACGTGCAATGTCCTTGTAATGTCATGCTATTTAAATGCCTTCCTGTGAGGTCAGAGCATGGCTTCTGCCGGGACGTTTCTCCTAAACCTAACTAAGTGGTTTTGTTGCGTGGCGTAAATATGGCACACGTGTGCCATGTGGACTTTAGCCTTAGCCTGTTGCCAGTTCGCAGACCTCCTTTCTCTTGGAGTTCATTGAGGGGTTCAAAGTATTTCCACTTAGTCTTCCTTTCATCTTCTGTCTAAAATTCCGGTGAAGACACAAAGGCATCACGGAGAAGCTTTAGCACATGGCATCATGCATCCAGGATCACATGTGTGATGTGTGGGGTTCATGTAGTTTATTTTCAATTCTCTCTGCGTGACTTTTTAGTGCTGTGAAAGATGTAAACCCAGGATCAGCTGAGACGCTGCTGTGCCAAGTGCGGGTGGTGTGACTGTGTGGCAGAGCTTTAAAATATGCCTTTGGGGAGTAAAAGCGCAGTGTGTTGGCAAACTGCTTTAGCTCCTCAGAGCTGACTTTCCCCTGCTGTATCTTCCAGAAGATGTGTTTTGGAACCTCATAATTTGAATCAAGCAAAGAGGCCCCTTGACTTGATATCAGCAGCTTCGTCTTGAGTTCTTTGGTGACGTCCTTAAACGCCACGCATTGTCTTCTCTGCAATCGAACAGGATCTCTCCAAAAGCTCAAACAACTATTACAGATAATAACTTTAAGGTTACAAGCTCGTTAAGGATTTGGTATCAGTAAAGGAAAACATTTAATTTGCCTGAAACCTGCACATATGCCTTTATACCGACAATATTCTTGCCACCTTTGTACAGTTGAAGGAAAAGTGTACACTCCCAGCTTCACAGTTCTTCCGTTACCTCCGGATAAGAGATTACATCTGCAGAAATATATCAAACTCTGAGTCTATTCCAGCCTCCAGCGAACTGTATACTCTGATGAATCAGGCCCCTGACTAAAAGAGACTTGTCTCTTAGTTTGTTGATCTTTTTACAGCATACAATGCAGTCTCCACACAGTACTTAAAGGATGCATGGGAAAAAGACCTCGGCATGACGATCTGTAACGAGGGATGGAAATCTTTCCTTAAAGCTATTTTCAGTTGTTCCATACACTCTAGACAGAAATTCATAGAGTTCACAACCCCTGCACCAAACTACACTCTTTTTCTGTTTCTCCAATTTGTCCAAAATGTAAATGTAAATCAGCGGAACGCATTTTGGGCCCAGCTAAACAAGTTCTGGTCAGATATTAACTGTCTGTGATATTACACCAGACCCATACACTGTCGTTTTCTCTGTTAACTCTATCCCATTAGCAACTAAAGACAACACAATATGGCATGATTATTGCAAAAAGAAATACATTAACCCTTTGGAAAAATGAGAATTTGCCTTCTTTTAAGACCTGCTTAGCAGAAACTTGTTACGTATAGAGAGGATTCAGCACAACGCTTCTCTCTGCTCTGCGACCATTAATAAAATGTGGCAACTATTTCTGTCGAGTATATGTGCATAATATGGGTGTGTACATACTGTATAGATGTACATGTGCTGCATGTATGTATAGTATATATATATTTCTCTTGGTCAATGACACACATTGTAGACACCCATCTATTGGCTAGTGCTGATTGATTCCTTTGCAGTTGTGTCACTTGTTTACAAAACAATTTTATAAATAAAATAATAATAATAAAAAAAATACTGTCAGCAAGTTTTGAGTTCAGTTTAGTTTTAAATGTACAGTATTGTTAATAGTTTGTATTTGTATTATATCTTGTCAGTTATACCCTTGAATAAATATTTGTCTTTGCACTACAATTGAAGTCTATATTTATTTTCTATATTTGTTTTTATTTGCACTGTAATTCATATTTCCTACTTTTATTATTTCTTGTTTTCATTTCAGTATAATAAAAATATTTAAAAACCCAACATTTAGTTGCGTAGTTCACTAGTTAGCGAGATGAACTGAACGTTCAGCCGTGTTTTAGTTCAGTGAGTGGGACTATGTGCAGTGCAGTCAGAGCTCTGGTCAAGCACTGAGATACTGAACTAATTCTAGTGATTCAGTACACTGAAAAGAAGTGTTTTGCAAATGCAAGGGCTTTCATCAGTGGAACACAGGCTCAGTTCACCATTGTGTTACCTCATTAGGTGATAGATAGTGACTAACTGACATTTATTTAAATGATAATCTTTGAGATCATCACTTTAACTTACCGAAAAAACTGCAAAGATCCCTCAGATGGGTTGGTACAGTAGACTGTGTTGCCCTCCCGTCAATATATGATGGCGAAATGCACCACATAATGGCAGCAGACACCTTGAACATAGTTAAAACAAATGTTTTTTAAGACACACTCTTCTCAAATATATTCCAAACTAAACAAAACTACTGAAATAAACTCAGACTCACATTATATCCCTAGCCTTTGCTGACAATCTCATTAAACAATATGTGCATTTCTAATACCATTCTCACTCAATCTCTTGCAAGATTTATTCCTATCTTGTATTTATTAAATGTGTGTCGCCCTCCAGTGTTTATAATATGTTACTGCATCCTCCCGCTTGCATCTTTATGAGTGATTATTATGCAAATAATTATTTTTTATTTGCATAATGATTCAAAACATTAAAATGACAATAACTGATGGTACTAAGAAAGTAAGATATTTGTTATTTAATGGATTATTTAAATAAGACTTATTATTATTAGCAATGCTTGATATTAATTTGAAAAACCTCCCTTATAAAAAAATCCCCAAAAATCCATTTTATATTTATTTCAGCATCGGATATTGACAAGTTATAATACACAGCAACATTCAAACCTTCACAGATGTTCTCAGACTGACAGAAAGTGTTGTAATCTCAAATAAAAATGCCAAATATTCAACACAGCATGTTGGCAGAACAAAAAGTACTTCTTTGATAGATGAATAAAACATGTAAATACAGCAATAAATGTATTTCTGAGTCGTCTGCAGTAGGATTTCCATCAGCAGTGAGTTTGACAGTGTGGTTCACGTTACAGTAAGATGCATTTGGAGCTGTGATGCGGTGTCACAGTGATACAGTGGGTTCAGGGCTCCCCTGTGTGGTACAGACAGGTCATTGCAAATAATTGTGTCAGTTAAATACTCAAGGGAGTGTGAGGAGAAAATAACAACAAATAAATGTTCCCCTTTGACGTCAATGAAGGAAATGTCCCAGCTTCATTTCTAAATTCGGTATAGCTGCTTCAGATTTGATTCATGCCCTAAAACTTTATTTTGTCGATGCAATCTTTAAAATTAACAAGTGGTTTTAATCATAAGCAGCGAAAACAAATTGCATAGAAAGAAAACGTGGAATGAAGAGGTGCAGCCTACTCTATTGAGATCAATCAAGTTGATTTTATCCTATATTTTCATATTTGGCAGCTTGTCCGTGATACTGTTGCCTACTTTTAAATAATATTCTGACATTATTCTGAATTTCAGTCCAATTCTCTTCACCTTATTCTGAGTTACAGTGTCCTTAAACAATGTTTCATTGATCACCATGAACAAGCTTCACTTTTCAATTCAATGTTTTGGTTGTGGAAACTTCAGCGTTCCTTTGGCTTTTTAACGGTGCTACATGTTTCCAATCGGTGTGTTTTCAAGCGATGTAAAGAGAAATGTGAGGTTAAGTAAAGAGCAGGAACCATTTCAGTCTGTCAAGTGACAAATCCTACAAGGATAAGGCCGCCAATAATTTATATTTTAGTTATTGTCAACAAATCCTCTGAAAAAACAGGACCAACAATGAAATGATGCAACGTAAACCTGATATCGCTTCATCCTCTGTGCTATAGAGCATCCAGAAACTATTATTATGACTAATTATTTTGAAAAGATCCCACACACACCATCCTGCTGCTACAAACACTGACTAGAGCACCAAATGTGGATTAATCCGCCGCAGAAAATAGTCCCCAACAATTACTGAGATTACTGAGCCTTGCTTTTCTAAATATTTGTGATATTTTTATAGATTTACGTCTTGGACTTGGGGCTGTTTTTGGTCTTTTCATGAGATTTTTTGACAATAATAAAAATATATTTATTTACAGTGTAACTATATTGGCCTAAATATCTCATGTTGGGCCTCTGTAGAAGACTGCATAGACAGACACTGGCTGGTGTAATGAATGGCGTAAAAATTTGGGGTTGAAAATGGATAATTGTCCGTTTTATTTACATATAATTGAATTTAAACATGTGGTTTTAATGATTTATCTCTTGATTTACATTGAGGAGCATAAATATAAATTTTTGCGTGTTTGATTATATCAGTGCTTGTTCAGGGGTGAGGCAGTGCTGGTCATTTTATAATAAGAAACAAAAACCCAAGAGCTTCTGCTACCAGGGTGTTATGCATAATATGGCATAAGCAACTAATACAAAAACAGTTATTATACTAAGGTGGTAGAAATCTGGAAGGTGCACTTGTTCAGTGAGCATACCTTCCAATAAATCTAATCTAAAACCTCTGATAGAGTCAGGTGACAGTCTTGATTGTACCTCTCGGCCTTTCCAAAAACACAGCAGTCGTACTGTCCAGTAATATGTCCGCCGCAGAGCTCCTTGTGGTCCAATCATGTGTCCACTTTCCCGTAGGTGCCGTCAGGTGGTCGGTAGTGTTTGGGGAAGGCTTTGAGTTGCAGCGAGTTAAACGCGTACTTTCGGCAGCCGACGTTCTTCACGGTGTTTTCTCGTCTGCAACCCTCGCTGAGGAGACAAAACGGGGTGGGGCGTGAATGAGGTCAAAATAATAGAAATAATGGTGTGAAAGACGCTAAAATAGTTTGTTTTTATTGTCCCTTAACAGAAAATTGTACTTACTTTGCTCTGGGCTTGAGGGATTTTTTGATCAATGACAATCAACAAATGACTGACGAATGAGTTTGAAATGCTACACACTGTTCCTTAAAGTAATCCATGAAGTAAAATTATAAAATGCACTCTTTCCAACTTTGACGCCTTACGAACAAATAAAGAATCATATTTTTTGTTTAACCAGCAGACAGAACAATTGCTACTGAGGTCATTGCACTTCCAGCTGGTCGCCAGTAGAGGCCAGTAAAGACTTGAATGAGGAACACATCATTGTTAAGAAACCTAAATACGTGCAACACCGTCCACACAAACACACACACACACACACACACACAAATGGACAGACATGGAAGAAAAGTAGAAGGAAAGTGCAGTTAAAGAAAGTTTTCTGAGATGCAGAGATAAATAAATCGACCTTAAAGCGCACAAAATATCACCAGAGTCTGGTTATATTCTGCAGGTGGAGGCAGAAAACGTTTATTACAGCAGGAGTGTGGCGTTCAGGGACACACTGACTGGAGGTTTTCTTGGGTTTGTGGTACATTTGGAGCAACATGGGACGCAGCAATGCTAAAGCTTTCTCTCGGAGGAAAAGCACTGGTTGCCAAATGTGGAAAAGAAACACAAATAAAGACAATTCAACATCACAGATTTGTGATAAAAGCCAGATTTTAGAATTAAAATACCTTTAAAAATACTGCCAAACAACCTTTCCTCGACACTCTCTGCACAAATCAACTTTGACGGACTAAAACAATGCAGCAAGGACATAATATTTAAACATTTTTTAAATTATGGTTTGAATTTTGACACTGGTTTGCTCAGCACTAAAGGAAAACGTCCTAACAACAACGTTCTTTTAACATAATAACACCTTGCAGTAGGTAAATATGTTCCAAGTAACACAATTATTTTCTATTAACATGTTAAATGTGACCATAAACAAATAACCTGTTCACATAATATCATTTATATTGTTAACAGGAGGGCTCAGAGGCTTAAAAGTGCAAATTATGTCAACAGCTTAACACAAGAAGTAATTAAATCAACAGTCAAAAACATATAAATCTGCACATTATAACAACACATATTGAACTGTGATATAAAGTGACAGCATGACAGTTATGGCACAAGCATAATAATCACATTGTATAGATTATTTATATATTTATATATATATTCTCTGCTTTGGAATAATTTAAGACAATATATAGCAAATGTTTTAGGCAATACATAAATACAATTTATGTACAGCGATACAAATATATTCTCTGATATATCTGGATTCTTAAGAATAAAAAAACAAGGGAAAGAAATGGCAAAAAATTTGATGTTTCTCTTTAAGGTCAATTATATAATGATTTTTAATAAATATTTATATTTATATCTTAGGAAGCACTTTAGTGTAATTACACATGTAAGTATGGGGAATTAATTACTGAAAATATTACTTCATTTTAAAACTAAGTTTCATATATTTCACATAAAATAATTTTGATTCCTTCACATCCCTGCTGCTCAATGATCATGTAATTACGTATTTGTATATTAGATGTATTTATATATTATATTTTGCTTCTTTTAAATAAATTCAACGTATAACTTCTGTGTCACAGAGGTAGTTCTAAACTGGAGTGACGAGATACACCAATTTCCTGAAATAAATAGTTAAAAAAAATAGTGAATAATAAGTTAAAGTTTAACATTTTGGGAAAAGTGCTTTTTTTTTCTTTTGCTGAAAAAGGCAAATAATTCCCAAAACATACGTCCGTCCTTTGACCAAAAGTTGAATGTTCGGAGTTAAATACATAAGGAACACCACTGTGAAGCTACAGAATGATATAAAAACCTCAAAAAATCCAGAAATAATGGCCCCACCCTTTAAGATATACACAATATTCCTGACAAGAGCTGTAAATGTCAGTATTTACAACAAATATGTGTCTCTACTGACCGACAAATACAAAAAGAAGCAGAAAAGCGAGACATACTGTGTGTTAGACCACACGGATCATTATCATACTGTAGTATTTGAGGGTTTAGGGGTCATGAGAGCGTGGCGAACTCCCAAAGGAGGCTATTTTTGGTCTGATCCATTTCCTTACTGGGTCGATGTTAATGAGACGGAGCCTCGAAGCTCCGGGGAGGAGACCGATGCTTTCGTTTAGCTTCACAGGCTAACATATTGATTTGTACAGTGCAGGTTTCCAATGTGTAATAGCAACCTCTTGGTTGAGGAACACATTTTTTTATTCCCTTTATTTCCTAAATTGACACTATTGGCCATTTTCTACAGTCAAAAACTTGTCCTGTCCCAACAGCTGTTTTTAAACAGCGTTTTAGTACTTTAACCTTCGATTTTTATACTTTTATACTGAAAATATTAGTTGGATTGGTGCTGATACTGTATAGTAGCTGGGAAATAAGACTGTATCGCTAACTGTATAATCATATAATGATAATTGTTTTCCACAACAATACAACCACATAAGAAATAGCTCTGTTGTATAAAGCATCACAAAATAACACATTCTTTCTAGGAAGCTCCATGAAAGTGCATGATTTGTAAGTAAAAGCATATTTTTTTTCTTCAGATAAGAGAAATAATTTGGAGTTAGGGAGATTAGAGCTGAGAGAGTTAGTCTATTTATTGATTAGTCAATTGACAAAAAGGTAATCAGTGGAGCTGCAACGATTAATCGATTAGTTGTCAACTATTAAATTAGTCACCGACTATTTTGATAATCAATTAATTGGTTTGAGTATTTTTTTTTAAGAAAAGAAAGTAAATTCCAGCTTCTTAAATGTGAATATTTTCTGGTTTCTTTACTCCTCTATGACAGTAAACTGAATATCTTTGACGTCATCTTGGGCTTTGGGAAACACTGATCCACATTTTTCACCATTTCCTGACATTTTATAGACCAA